>NC_053164.1:148036835-148314335 GCF_016835505.1 Polypterus senegalus
AAAAATTATCTGTGGAGAATTACATTTTGAAGTGCCATGAATCATAACTACTCTGACACGGTGTCATCTTTCTTGTGGCTTTCAGGATTTTCTACATCCATGCCATGGTGAACAGAAAGAGAAGTGATAAGATATCTCTGGGTTTGTGGTACTGTTGCTGCTTGGCTCTGCTTCCTCACCCCTCTTTTGTTTTTTCAAAGCTGGTTTCCATATGCAGATGTTCACATGCATGCCTACTATACACCGAAAAAGAACCCCTTCCATGTATCCAATTCAATCTGAACTCCACTGGCTCTCACATTATCAAAATTCTCCAATGTGTCAATCAGGTGGTAGTTAAAGATTGTTTTTTCCTTATGTCTCCTCCATGGGTTTGACAACACACAAGGAGAAATGAGCTGTGTAGCACGTGGCTGGGGGTGGTAGCCACTTGGGATGCCCAGGAGGACAGTAGGAGAGCTTGTGCCTCCTCCAGACCACGAGGGGGCAACTGTCCTGGTTGCTTTGGGGACCGGAAGACCACGGGCCCGTGGTCACCGCCAGGGGGTGCCCCCATGCCTAAGGAGCCCTGGATCTCAGCACTTCCGCCACACCTGGAAGAGCTGGGGAGAAAAGGATCGGGGACACTCGGAGTGCTTCCAGGTACGCAGCCGGCTCTTCCGCCACACTGGGGAGTGCCGGTGGAAGATTGCCGGGAAGCACGTGGAGCACATCCAGATGATTATAAAAGGGGCCGCCTCCCTTCATTCAAGGCTAGAGTTGGGTGGAAGACGGATGAGGTCTCTGGAGGAGGCAAGGAGGCGGCCTGAAGAGTGAGAAGGCATTGTTGAGGGCATGGACTTTTGAGTGTGATTGGTGCTGCGGCACTGGGTTGTGTGTGTTCAACCTTGTGTATATAGTGTAAATAAACATGTTGTGGTGCAATCAAAGATGTCTACCTGTCTGTGTCCGGGTTGTTCCCTGCACCTGATAATCTTAAAACTGCAAAGTATATGACCAGTACTTATAAAATAAGTTAAGGGTTTTTTAAGTCAAAGTTATTTCCGCACAAACATGGTATATACAGTATGCATTTGACATGAAAAACTGTTTTCTATCATTTTTTTTTTTAATAGCCTGTCCTGGCATTTTATAATGGAATTCATGGTGCATCTGAGCTAAATGGAATACAAAAGCCTAGAAACACACTAAAAATGTCTACTTTGAAACAGCAAAAGTTTCAGTGTAAGAAAACATGCCTTTTCTGTGTTTCCAGCACATACTTATGACAACAAAAAGGATCTGGAAATAATCATTTCCTCACATACTCCTGGTACTATTTTACTTAAGGTAAGGATACACTTTATAACTGCATATGTGCTAGGAGAGGGAGTTCTCACATAAATATGGAAGTAAATCAACACAGTACCAAGCATGTGGCAGGAAAAGTTTAGTGTGATTTGGTCTTTCAAGGGGTGAAAGGTTGTTGCAGAGTGTTGAACAGAGGTCTTCTTTGATAATGGCGAAATCTCATAATATTGTTTTTTTTTTTATTTGAGAATGACATGTATACGCTATTTTAAAAAGTGTATATGAAATATGAAGAAACAGATCAATGCTCAATAACTTTCCTGACTTTGAAAATGAACATTTTTGGGGCCCTGTGTCCCATGATTTATATCATATAACGCCAGGACAGGCTATATATTTTTTCATACACTTAACTTTAGAACACAGTTTTGTGTTGCAAATACATATATAAACAATGTTTGTGAAGAAATGTCTTCTTCTTGAAAAATACCAAACTTCTCTTTTAAAGTAAAGGGGGTTAGATAGTAAATAGAAGGAACAAGACGGGATATGAAAGTTTAGATGTTCCCAACCATTCCTGTCCACTTCTAACACTGTCCCTCTAAACCTCTTGGTTAGCGGTAGTGCAAGCTAAAAGGAGCCTTTTAATTTTTTTCTTTTTCATTGTGATTCTCGTTTAGTATGTTGTAGTAGTGTAGTAGTGTAGTATTCTGACCTTCACCTGACTACGTCATTGCCTATCCCTTTAAGCATTTACATCTCCTCGTTGTTTGCTCCTGTTTATTCCTTTTGGCAATCCCTGCCATAATAACGCCAAGAATCTTAATGCTCAGCAATCAATGGAAGTTTTAAAAATCAGCACGGCCTCCCAGTGAATGTCAGAAAGTCTATTTGCCCTTGGCCACACTCACTGGGCTATGTTGCATGGCAATGTTGATTATGCCACAGGCATGTGATGGGAGAAACAAATTAAAATTATAAACTTAAAGTTTATTATCATGTCTCCAAAGTACAGTGAAATTCTTTCTTGCACATGTGACAAACATGCCACTTGTCACTACACTCCATGAGCAGCTAGTATTACTAGTCAAACTGGAGTTTAACTATTAATATGTGTGCCCGTACTGCACGTCTTTTGCCTTTATGAAAGCCTTTTCCCTTGGTTTTGAATTTTTCTGTTTAGCGTTTTGATATTTTTGGACTCTGGTGTAACATTTTTGGATGTTTTTACGTATTAAGCATCACTGTAACCTGCATTTGATAATTACCTTCCTGCTGTTTCACCTCCTCCTTGTCTTTCGGTAAATGTTTTTGCACTGTAGATATTAATAACAAATATACATTTTTCTTACCTGTCCTCTACATGTTCCTTTTATTATTAGTTTTGTTTTACATTACACCACGGCCATTTGGACATGCTGCTCCGTACCTTACTTTAATCAAATTTGACATCTTCTCCCCTGTCAATCTAGACAGCAAGAAATCTGAACATTTAATGTGAAGGAATAGCTCAAAGAAATTGAGGCATCCTAAAGGTTAGCATAGGCTCAGCATGTTCAATTAATTTAGGACAACAATATCAAACATCTGTCCAAGTCCAATTACATTTTTCCACTGTTTCTTTAAAAAGTAAATTTGTCTTTTATCTAATTTTAAGTAAGATTAAATGGCAGGAACGTTAGGATCATTCCAGCTGTATGAAATATGATGGCATGGTAGCATTAGATACCACAAGAGATTTTTCATTAAGCAGTATTATTCTGAATAGAGCTCTTAGAGGGAATTAATAACTTTCAGAAAAATAAGTGAAACTTTATTTAAATAAGACTTAGGGCAGGAGATTCCCAAAATATGTAATGCATATCTAAGGCAGGTGCATGACAACTGTATGCACAATAAGGGTCAGGACGAGGGTAGATTTTGGAAGATCTGACTTGAGAAAAATTTGCGAGGTACAATTTTAAATTGAATTAAATCCTACGTCACACCAATTGGTGAGCCCTGTAGCTAACTCCTACTCATTCCCTGGAAGTCTGATTGAAGGGTCCATTTCTGAGGTCACTCATTTGAAAATAGGTGGTAATATTATATCATATATATATCTTCATCATTGGTATTTTCCACTGTAGGTATTGAAGAAAAGATAGGCAAGTCAGCCAGGTTTCTTTTAGTAAAGTCTCTGTCAGGCATGTTGTAAAAGAAATATGTTGATGAAACATTGCTGTACGTGTTCTTACTCATCCTAGTCTGAATCGCTACCAGGCATTGTTCTTTTCTCCGCCCTCGTGACTCAGTTCCTGCTGCACAATACATTCAGTCAGGGAGTGCATTACATAGAATTGTTGCTGCATGAAACCAGTGAAAAGAAAAGGACTATTACAAAAAAAAAAACACACACAAAAACACTGTTGCTATATTGCCTGTACAGAAGCACCATCTTCTCCAACTTTCTTAGATTTTCAACTTAACCTTCAATTAAAAAAAAAAAACATTTGCTCACTTTCCTCACACTCCACGAAGGCACTTTAGTGAATGCAAGTACCCAGCTCTTGCTTCTGGTTTGACCTTAAATATTGCAGAAAGAGATTTATATTCATCTGTGTCAACTCTTTTATTGAATTGAACAAAGACAGAAAATAAACAACATAAGAAGTTTTTAACTCAAATAAATAAAAGCAAAATTTTATGGTGGGTTATCATGTTATCATGTGAGTCATTATCCTTATGGGGGGGATGGCAAGCATTTCATGAGTAAGTAAAAGAGACAGACAAAAGCTTTGTCTGGCACCTTGAATGCCATGGAGTGGTTGAGATATGCTCAATTAGTAGGTAACACTGCAGCAGCGGAAAAGAAAAGGGTCTCCTTTCCATACCCTTTAAATCTAGAACCTGTCTGCCTAAGAAAGGCACAATTTATATTGTGCAATGCTTTCTCTACAGGACTAAATAAATAATATGAAAATAACTGCAGGTGTTGTCTACAGCAGGGTGGGATGTTGTCTGTAGATCAGGTCACTTATGGTATTAGTACAGTGTTTTGCCACACGCACCACATGGCAATTCTGGTTGGCAAACCCACAAGAAGATACCCATTCCAGTACCACCAAACAGAAATGACTATGTACAGAAATAATGTACAGGTTGTGACAGATAGGGGGCGCTCTCGCTCCCTTGAACCCCTGTCCACGACTCTAGACACCAGGTAAAAGTCCACAAGTTGACTTTATTTAAATGCCACAGTGCACAAAGCCCCCTCTCCTCCACTATATTCATACACAAATCACAAATACTACAATAATCCAATCCTCCGACTCCCAGACGCGTTGCCACCCTTCCACCTAGCTCAGCTCACCGTCTGGGAGCTCCCACAATCCTTTTAAATCCCCTGACCCGGAAGTGTTAACAATCCCCAGTCCATGTGATCTTGTATCACTTCCGGGTCAGGTAAAAAGTCCTTTTCTTCACCTCGGAAGCACGTCGTTCCCCTTGTCCACGTGTGCTTCCGGGGTGTAGGGAAAATACCAGTTATTCCTCCCTACAGCTTCTCCTAGTGGCCCCCATGGCATCCAACAGGGCTGCGTATAAAAACTACAATGTCCATGATGCCCTGCTGGTCTTCTAGGAACCTCCATACTGCAAGGAGGGCTCCACCTGGCAGCTTGGGGGTATTGGCCAGGATAAACAGCCGGCCATACACCACAAGGTCTATAAATATTTGGACAGAGACAACTTTTTTCTGATTTTGGTTCTGTACATTACCATAATGAATTTTAAATATTTATTTTGACCTACAAACAGCAACTGAAAGCCACTGCAGTAAAGGCCTGGCAGAGCATTAAAAAGGAGGAAACCCAGCATCTGGTGATGTCCATGAGTTCAAGGCTTCAAGCTGTCATTGCCAGCAAAGGGTTTTCAACCAAGTATTACAAATTAACATTTTATTTCCAGTTATTTAATTTGTCCAATTACTTTTGAGCTCCTGAAATGAAAGGATTGTGTTAAAAAATGCTTTAGTTGCCTCACATTTTTATGCAATCTTTTTGTTCAACCCACTGAATTAAAGCTGAAAGTCTGCACTTCAACTGCATCTGAGTTGTTTCATTTAAAATTGGTTATGGCAATGTACAGAACCAAAATTAGAAAAAAGTTGTCTTTGTCCAAATATTTATGGACCTAACTGTATCTGCCATAGGCAGGTGTTATTTGGGCATGCCCCTGGCCTGGTCCAGCCACTCAGGTCCTCAGCAATGAGGATTCTGCAAGCTGGATCATCCTCAGGGAATTTTGCCACATGGCCGTTGTGCTGTAACTGACGTTCCCTCAAAATGCAGATAATGTGCCTTATTCAGGACTCCATGAACAACTGTTCGATCGACGCAAAGGATTCTCTGAAGAGACACACTACCAAAGGAGTCCAGTCTTCATCTCAGGTCACTGGATAGGTGTCCATGTCTGCCTGTGGAGGGAATGTCGACCGTGTCAAGAGGTTTACTTACCACAGCAGTGACATTCATGTCTCTGATGACTCTTTCTATGAAGTCAGTAGACGGATTGGGAGAGCATGGGGGTCATGAAGTCGCTGGAAAGGAGTGTGTGGAGTTCCTGATATCTCTGCAAAAAGGATGAAGGTCCAAGTCTTTAGAGTCCTGGTGCTTCCTGTTGTCTACTAATTTATGAATAACTACCTCAAAGACCCAATGTTCTTTTTTTAAATCCTATGGGCAGTTATGTTCCACATGGAGTTTGGTCATTCTCCGTGTGTCTTTCTTTACATTTCTCCAACAACATGCTGTTTAGAGAAATGGCAATTCACAATGTCCCTATATCAGTGTCTGTGCTTAGGAATTCACACAGGATGGCATCCCCTTTCATCTACTTATATGATATCTATATATATCAATTATCAGATCTAACTAACAGGACTTAAATTCAAGGCTTTCTGATTACAGACAAACATTCTTTACCATTGTGCTCTTTTTTAGTGAGATTCTGTAAGCTTCTCCTCACTGAATTGGAAGCCTGTAGTTGACAGGTAGATTTTCCTCTTGAAAATGTGAAATGGAGGTGGCAGGGCCTTGTGCGACATCTCGCTGGTGACAGTCGGTGTGTGAGTGGACCTGCAATGTACTGGCACCCTACTGTTTCCTACCTTGTGCCCAGTGCTGTTAGGATATGCTCCAGCCTAGCTGCAACCTTTAAATTAAGTGGGTGTGAGAACTTTATTTTATGTATGTTGAGGTACTGTATGTAATTTCAAATATAGAGTAAGTAGCTTCACAAGCAGCTTAGCATCATCAGGGAGAGTCCACCATGGAGACTGGGCAATAATTTGAACAATCAGAAGGCTCATTATCCTGTTTAAGAAGTGTGATCAGACTGTGTGATAGGTTCCATTTCTGTTAATAATCTTGAAACTGTTTTGTTTTACTGTGTGTTTAAACAATTCTCTATCTTTATGTTTATGCATTATCTGGTTAGTAATTTGTAAAGTTTTTAATTGCATTTTACCTTTGAATTTGCTACATCACTCAGCCTTTACTCAGCGAAGAGTGCTATATAAAAATGAACAGCACTTATCTGGATTCAATTGATCATAATTGATTAATACATTTTTTGGAGGAAATAGGTTTTAGCACAAAGAAAGCATATGGGAAGATTGAATCCTAGAAGATGGTGAGAAGTTTTGGACAGAGAGTGACTGTCATTATCTGGTAACCTCTTTGTAGCCATAAAGTTCCAAGTTTAGAACTGTCCACCATGTAGTATTTTCCTTAATGAGTAAGGGAAGGTCTGGGCCATGCAGAAAGGAAATAAAATTAGGCAGAGTGAGGATCATTATTTCTGAAAGTAATTCAAGAAAACATTTGTTAATAATCTTAGCAGATACAGTGCATCTGGAAAGTATTCACAGTGCATCACTTTTTCCACATTTTGGTATGTTACAGCCTTATTCCAAAATGGATTAAATTCATTTTTTTCCTCAGAATTCTACAAACAACACCCCATAATGACAACGTGAAAAAAGTTTACTTGAGGTTTTTGCAAATTTATTAAAAATAAAAAACTGAGAAATCACATGTACATAAGTATTCACAGCCTTTACCATGAAGCTCAAAATTGAGCTCAGGTGCATCCTGTTTCCCCTGATTATCCTTGAGATGTTTCTGCAGCTTAATTGGAGTCCACCTGTGGTATACTCAATTGATTGGACATGATTTGGAAAGGCACACACCTGTTTATATAAGGTCCCACAGTTGACTGTTCCTGTCAGAGCACAAACCAAGCATGACGTCAAAGGAATTGTCTGTAGACCTCCAAGACAGGATTGTCTTGAGGCACAAATCTGGGGTAGGTTACAGAAAAATGTCTGCTGCTTTGAAGGTCCCAATGAGCACAGTGGCCTCCATCATCCGTAAGTGGAAGAAGTTTGAAACCACCAGGACTCTTCCTAGAGCTGGCCGGCCATCTAAACTGAGCGATCGGTGGAGAAGGGCCTTAGTCAGGGAGGTGACCAAGAACCCGATGGTCACTCTGTCAGAGCTCCAGAAGTCCTCTGTGGAGAGAGGAGAACCTTCCAGAAGGACAACCATTTCTGCAGCAATCCACCAATCAGGCCTGTATGGTAGAGTGGCCAGACGGAAGCCACTCCTTAGTAAAAGGCACACGGCAGCCCACCTGGAGTTTGCCAAAAGGCATCTGAAGGACTCTCAGACCATGAGAAACAAAATTCTCTGGTCTGATGAGACAAAGATTGAACTGTTTGGTGTGAATGCCAGGCGTCACGTTTGGAGGAAACCAGGCACCGCTCATCACCAGGCCAATATCATCCCTATGGTGAAGCATGGTGATGGCAGCATCATGCTGTGGGGATGTTTTTCAGCGGCAGGAACTGGGAGACTAGTCGGGATAAAGGGAAAGATGACTGCAGCAATGTACAGACACATCCCGGATGAAAACCTGCTCCAGAGCGCTCTTGACCTCAGACTGGAGCGACGGTTCATCTTTCAGCAGGACAACGACCCTAAGCACACAGACATGATATCAAAGGAGTGGCTTCAGGACAACTCTGTGAATGTCCTTGAGTGGCCCAGCAGAGCCCAGGCTTGAATCCGATTGAACATCTCTGGAGAGATCTTAAAATGGCTGTGCACCGACGCTTCCCATCCAACCTGATGGAGCTTGAGAGGTGCTGCAAAGAGGAATGGGCGAAACTGGCCAAGGATAGGTGTGCCAAGCTTGTGGCATCATATTCAAAAAGACTTGAGGCTGTAATTGCTGCCAAAGGTGCATCGACAAAGTATTGAGCAAAGGCTGTGAATACTTATGTACATGTGATTTCTCAGTTTTTTTATTTTTAACAAATTTGTAAAAACCTCAAGTAAACATTTTTCACGTTGTCATTATGGGGTGTTGTGTGTAGAATTCTGAGGAAAAAAAGATTTTAATCCATTTTGGAATAAGGCTGTAACATAACAAAATGTGCAAAAAGTGATGCACTGTAAAAACTTTCCGGATGCACTGTATGTTGGTAAGGAGTCCTTATTTGGTTTTAATGTCCAAACAACTCACATCTCCAAAATCTAAAATATAGGAGCAAACAATTTGCTGGATTTAGTGCTAGAGCATACCCACAGATGATAGGCATCAAACATTATCCTTTGAAGAAGTATGGAAGTAGGTTCCATTCTGACTAAAGTGATTAACAATTCAACCTCAGGCTCACCCTCACAGGGATGTGCACGCTCTGAAGTGAGGATATCTTCTGCCATCTTCTACCATGAGCCATGCCGCTAATAAGAGCAATCACAAAGTGACATATTACGCCTTTGATAGCCCAATACATATACATGGAGTATGCACATAATTGGTGGAAGTGACTTGCTCTAATTTAAAACAGCTTTTAATGGAAATGGACTTTTTAAATCCTTAGGTGGCACCAAGTAATAGTGAAGAAAAGAAAACCGCGGTAAGGGCACATTTATGTTTGTAAAAGGAGATGGTGGCAAGTGAAGCATTCAAAACTGAAGAAACAAGTGACTGGGCAATAAAGACTGAGAATGAGGGCTATGGGAAATATAAGCATATTCTTTAGTAGGAGCATTCATCAAAAGATAAGAATCGAGCAGATTTAAATCAGTGACAACTATACAAAGTGATCATGTGAAGTGCAAGTAATGTTGGCAAAAGGGGAGAAGTAAATCTGTCTAATAATGGACCTATTTGGCAATTTGTATTGAAGCAGAGAGGGAATTCTGCACTTTTTAAGTTTAGGATGTGGCTAAGTTCAGTAGGAGAGAAGATGAGAATTAATTTGAAGAATAAACATTGCACAGCATAATGTTTTTGCTGTCTATTTCCATTAACAAGATCTGGTCAGAGCCCAAGCCAAATATTTTATTTCCATGCAGGCTGTGATCATAATACACTTACATGAACTGGCAGAGACAGAAGCAGTTACTGTACCAGCAGTCCTTACTTCCAAATCAGGGCACATTTCTGGCTGATAGATTTTTGGAAGAAAAAAATGTGAATATTTCCACATAATATAGTCTTGGGCAATAGAAACCATTTAAGGCAGGGCTATGAGACTCTGATACTGGATGGTCAAAATGATTTTAGGTTTTTGTTCCAGCCACACAAAACTGCAAATGGGATCAAGTTAACTGGTCATCAGTTGGCTCACTTTATTTCTTAATATTTCCAACTGCTGATTAATGCCAGCGTCACATTGTATTAGATAGATAGATAGATAGATAGATAGATAGATAGATAGATAGATAGATAGATAGATAGATAGATAGATAGATAGATAGATACTTTATTAATCCCAAGGGGAAATTCACATAATCCAGCAGCAGCAAACTGATACAAAAAAATGACTAGTATTACTACTAGTCTGAGGGGGATTCCAAATTTGACAACGTCAGTTGCTGATCTCTTCGCCTGAGGATTTCGCCTGAGATTTCATAGATTAGATAAAATGTAATAATCCCTTGGGGAATTTAGATACAAACAGCAGCAGAAGCTTAAAAAATATACAGACTCACAGGACAAATAATACAGCCAATTAATAAATCAATCAATCAATCAATAAAAATAAGTAAATGTATATTGTGCAGCTGTTTCAAAATAAACTTAAAGAGTGCCCATGGAGGAAGCATTGAATTGTATCACTGCAGTGTTCAGAAAAGACCCCTAGAGGCACTTCTTAGCACACTGTGGTGGAATGAGCCTGTAGCTAAAAGTGCTCCAAGTGATCGCCTCCTGGAGGGGATGGAGGAGATTTTTCATGATGGCATCCAATTTTGCCACCAGGATGGAGCAGGCTTTCCTGATAAGTATATTCAGGTATTGGGCTTCTTTTGAGTTCAAGTTGCTTCCCCAGGAGACCACAGCATAGAACACCACAATGGCTACTATGTTCTGATAAAACATTTCTAGATGCTTATTGCACATCAAAAGACCTGAGTCTCTTCAGGAACTATAGTCTTTTCTGCCCCTTCTTATACAGAGCTGCTGTGTTATCAGACCAGTCCAGTTTGTTGCTCATGTGAACCCCTGGGCACTTGTAACTCTGCACATTTCCATGTCCTCTCCCTGAATGGTGACTGGTCTCCGAAGCTTCTTTGCACGTCTGAAGTCCACCACCGGGTCTTTTGTGATGCTGATATTGAATTGCAGGTTGTTGTCCCTGCACGATAAGACACAGTCCTCCACAACCTTTCTGTGCGCTGACTCTTTTCCATTATTAATGCAGCCTATGATGGAGGAATCATCTGAAAGTTTCTGTAGATGGCAAGCGGTGGTATTGTGCTGGAAGTCTGTTGTGTAGAGGGTGAACAGGAAGGGAGATAGGACAGTTCCCTGAGGTGCTACAGTATTAAACACCACCATTTCTGACACACAGTCCCTCAACCTGACAAACTGCTGTCTATTGGTCAGGTAGTCCATGATCTAGGAGATTGTGGGGGCATCAAGATTCAAAGACTTGAGCCTTTGTTCTAGTTGATAAGGCAGAATGGTGTTAAAAGCACTGGAAAAGTCAGAAAACACTATCCCGACTGTGGTGACAACTTTGTCAAGTGGGAGTAGGCCCTGTGGAGCATGAAGATGAGAGCATCCTCCACACCTACATATGTCTAATAGACAAACTACAGAAGATCCAGATGAAACCTTGTAACAGTTGTAACCTCATAGCAGCTGTAGGACTAGTCTCTCAAAGGTCTTCACGATGTATAAAGTCAGAGCAACTGGTCTGAAGTCTGTGGGATCACTGAAATGCCCTTTCTTTGGCACTGGAACCACACAGGATGTTTTCCACAGCTGGGGTACCTTCTGCAAATTCAGGGAAATAGTGAACAGGTGCTGAAGGACCCAGCAGAGCTGGTTGGCACATGTTTTCAGCACCCTAGGGCAGAATGCAAAGTTTTCCCAGCTCTCTCCTCACTTGATTAGCAGAGACAGACAATCCAGGAAGTGGGGGTTTAGACCACAGGTGTGATTTCACTGAAGAGGACAGTCGTGCAAGGTGCAGATGGCAGTTGGGATTCTGGAACCTTCTCAGCTTGCACACAGAAGCTAGCAGTATTAGAAGAGAGCTGTTAAAATTAATATTTAGTATATTGATTGTTTTGTTAAAATTTTTCTTAAGTATTGCAAACTTGCCCCTTCTTCTAAAACCCCATAATTAGTATAGCAAGTTCAGCAGCAATATCAGCCCTTTTTTATTGTTTCCATTTTGCTGTGGTACTTAAAACAGAAAACATGAGTCAGACAAGCCTCTTTTCCATTTCTGTGGTCCAAAACATTCACGTTCCTTATAACCCTAGCTGCATGATAAGCATTGTACTTTTGGAGGTGAATGTATTGGTTCTCAACTCTCTCTTACACAGAACAGTCGCATACTTGAAGGACTGAGTTGCTGGGAATGTCAGACTACATGACTGACTGGTACTAAGATTATAAAAATTAAGTCTTCAACTGAAAATCACTGGAAAAATTGTGTAATATGACAGGACCTAAAGAAAAAAGAAGCAATTAAGTATTGTGGTCTGAAGACACAGCTGCATAGACTCAGTCCCAGGGTCCAATGCATACCTTGCATAGGCCAAAAAGCAGCTGAATTCCAGTTCCAATTCCTTCTCCACTCCTGCTAGGCAAGATTTGTTTACCTTCTCCCGACTTCATCTCACCTGAGTAAGGAGAGGGTGGACCTAAGAGTACTTCCGGTGCCAGAGTATTACACTCAGGAAGCACCTCTGGGTTAGGCAGAACTGTCATGGAATAAAGGAAGTCTTCTACCAGCAGTACCCTCTGACAACCCCTGAGTAACAAAACAGGGCTGCCTTCCCAAACTATACACTGTGTGCACAATTATTAGGCAAGTTGTATTTTTGAGGATTAATTTTAATATGGAACAAACACAGTGCTATCAGTCAATCCAAAATGTTAATAAACCTGAAACCTGAATGTTTCACAACGGAAATGTGAGTGTGAACATCATCAGGGGAATACATATGTGCGCACAATTATTAGGCAACTATTAGTGTGCAGATTTATTATGCAACTAAAGGAAAAATGAAAATTTTCCCATCTCACTTGTTTATTTTCATCTGTTATAGTGAGAATAATAAACAAACACCTCAAAATTTACAAATAAACATCTCTGACATTTCAAAAAAAATCAATCAATCAATCAATGACCAATATAGCCACCCTTCTTTCCAATAACAGTCATAAGCCTTTCCATTCATGGAGTCTGTCAGTTTCTTGATCTGTTGACGATCAGCTTTTTGTGGAGCAGTGACTACAGCCTCCCAGACACTCTTCAGAGAGGTGTATTGTTTTTCTCCCCCGTAAATCTAGCGTTTAAGAAGTGCCCACAAATTCTCGATAGGGTTTAGGTCAGATGAGGAAGGGGGGCCATGTCATTATTTCTTCATCTTTAAGGCCTTTACTGGCTGGCCACGCAGTGGAGAACTTCGATGCAAGTGATGGAGCATTGGCCTGCATAAAAATCATGTTTGAAGAAAGTGTCTTCGAAAAACTGGCAGTAGGTTTGGGAGTTGATTTTGAGTTCATCTTCAATGCAAAAAGGTCCAACTAGCTCATCTTTAAAAATACCAGCTCATACCAGTACCCCACCTCCACGTTGGAGTGGAGCTCTGTGCCCATTACTGATCCACAGGTCCATCCATCTGGTCCATCAAGAGTCACTCTCATCTCATCGGTCCATAAAACCTTTGAAAAAAATCTGTCTTCAGATATTTCTTGGCCCAGTTTTGACATTTCAACTTATGTTTCTTGTTCAGTGGTGGTTGGGTTTCAGCCCTCCTTACCTTGGCCATGTCTTTGAGCACTGAACACCTTGTACTTCTGGGCACTCCAGGTAGGTTGCAGCTCTGGAATATGAAAGTACTGGAGGATAATGGGTTCCTGGTAGCTTCACGTTTGATTCTTCTCAAATCTTTGGCAGCTAATTTGCGTCTTTTGTTCTCAACACGTTTCTTGCGACCCTGTTGACTATTTGCAACAAAATGTTTGATGGTTCTGTGATCACACACCAATATCTTAGCAATTCCAAAAGTGCTGCATCCCTCTGAAAGACTTTTTACAATTTTTGACTTTTCAGAGTCAGTTAAATCTCTTTTTTGGCCCATTTTGCCTGAGGAAAACTAGCTGCCTAATAATTCTGCACACCTTGATATAGGGTGTTGATCTCCTTAGGCCACACCCTCCCTCATTACACAAATACACATCACCTGACGTGCTTAAATCCAATAAGCATTCAAGTTAATACAGCTTGGAGTTGGAATATACGCATTAAAAATGATGATATGGTCAAAATACTCACTTGCCTAATAATTGTGCACACAGTGTAAGTCCCAAGAAGCCTGGCCAGTTTTCTAAACTGGGGTCAGACCAGAGGAGCACTACTATGTACTGGGAGGATAACAGTTCTTGGCAGTGAGTCTTCCCCTGCCCATCTATTATATCTTCTCCTTGACTGGGAAAAGGAAAAGGGAACCATCCCAGACAGGATGTGCACGTATCCATGCCATCCTTGCATAATGTTCTCTGTCCAGGTAAGGAACCACTCTCCATTCAAGTAAGGATGCCATTACATCTATCACACTATCCTGAATGTTAAAAATCAAGAAAATTAACATTAAGGAAAAAGGAGCGTGTTCCTTTAACAGCAGTAATTGATTAAGAAATTGGTTGAAATGAAAACCTACAACCACTGTTGTCCTCCAGGACTTGAGTTTGACATCACTGATTTTTCATTCTACTTACTGCTGATGAGGCTCAGTATGACTCTTATGATTCTGCTCTATACCCATAAAAAATGGCAGAAGTATGAAAAAAAGAGTATGTTGATTAGCAATTGTGATTTTAATGTAGTCAGCGACCCAGATTTAACTGGTAGAGCTGCTACTGGGCTAACTCATTACCTTAACAGATTTTGTACTCTTTAAAGGAAAGCAATAGCAAAAGATGTCTAACATAGTGGGAGTCCTCCAACTTCATGGGGGCGGTGGAATTATGAGATCCCTTTATATGTTTTTGTTCACATCTGAATTACAAGGAGAAGTCTATCTGGGATTCACTTGACCCTGTTTATGTTAATTAGGGCATGGAACTGTAAAATCAACTTGGGCCAAAAGAGACAAGCCTTGGTGTTTGAACCCAGGATTCTGCAGTGCCTGGAAAGCCGGAAGTGATTCCTTTGGTACACAGACAAGAGTTTACTGGTCAGGGCTTCAAAGCCCCTTTGCGACAGACTGGGTTGGCTACAACAGCCTTAGTTCTTGAGTCCGTATCGTCAATAGTCCTGAACTGAGATGAGGCAGTACAATGAGGACATTTAACACAGCAAGCATTGGGGCAAAGTTTTGATGTGTTTTTGATTTTCTCAGCAGCACAAAACACTACAGTGCTCCTTTAAAAACAGGTGAAGTGAAAGTTAAAAGTCAATTAATAATCAGTAAATAGTCCTTCCATTGAAACAACATTAGAATCCACCAGCAGGTTAAAACAATCACGAGCCATGGTGCTTCCTTTTAAAAACTGATATCTCCTCAATTCGCCATTATTGGTCTCTTCAGAATGAGGTGATGTCAACTGACAGGCACAATCACCCTTTAAATCCTGGCTTGTGTTCCTTGCTGCCATTCCTTAGTATTCCAGGGACCTCTGCTCCTGTCTCCTGCCACCATCAGACTACTCAGAACACTTGGTCACTCTTGCTTCTAGAGGTTCTCAGTAAGAATGACCCCTTGTTCCTTGAGCATTGGTCACATACTCATCTCAAGACCGTCTGCCTCCATTATCCATCAGCACTGGTTCTCAAGATCCTGCCTTCTCTGTCTTCCTTACTTTCATTTTACTCACTGTCTCCTTCTTTCCCTTTTGCAGGTGTGCTAATGAGACAACTGACTGAACTGTACATGTCTGCACATGAATGTGCAATCAGTCGATCATCCCATCACCCTCCAGATATGCTTTGCCATGCTACCTTGCATACCTACACCCCTCTGAAGCCTGAGTGCTCTGTATTTATTTAAAACCGCACATCATTACAACCTTCCAGACACAAGTTTGGAAGGGCGTTGGATTTGAAGGCTGGAGGTGAGACACTTGCATGAACTCAACTAGATGGAGGAAGAGAGGCCAGGGTCTACAGAAGGAGGAGTTAAGAGCAAAGTAACAACACGTCTGGTTGTTAGGTTTTCCCTTTCTTGTGTACTTTGAGTTCTTCCTGTAATTTTAGCCTTTCCTTGATATAAAACCTTGCTTTGACACATTAGCAGCCACTACCATTTTCACAATTAAACACACAAGAGTGGTATAAATAAGTCAGTCAGTCATTTCCTAACCAATTTAGTCCTGAACAGGATCGCAGGGGGTGCTGAAGTCTATCCAAGCTAGCATGGAGTGCAAGGCAAGAACAAACCCTGGACAGGGCGCCAGTCCATTGCAGTGTGGTATAACTAAGTGAGAATACAAAATACAAAGTAAACAGAGAAATTCTGCATCCTTTCTGGACATTGTTATCCAAGTCCTATAAGACTAGCTGTCTTTCTGTCACCCTGTTTCTCACTTTCTATAATGACCATGGCATATCATTCCTAAACCAATTAGCTTCACCCTCATCTCTTATGTCAACACAAATGTTCAAATAAGACGGTTGAGTTTTGCCACTGTCTGTTCCTCAAACTCTTAACTACAGGCAGGTTAGATGTTTTGTCGACTCTAAATTAGCAGGTGGGTTTGTGAATCTTTGTGCTTAGTGATGGGCCACTATCTACTCCAGAGTTAGTTTCTTCCCCCTGTACTGGTAGAATAGCTTCCTGTCTAAGCAGAATAAGCAAATTCATGAAACGGATGCTAAAGGAGTGTTTTTGATGCTCATTTAAACATAGGAATTAAAAGCTTGTGCAATGTTGGCTTTAGAGCTGAAGGATGATGCCACATGACCCGGATTAAAAGGCAAAGTAAAAAATCCACATTAAATAGATTCGCCAGTCAGGACTAATGCAGTTTTATCAAAGGTAAAGTAAACATCATTAGTGTGCTAATGGAAAGGAAACAGCAACATTTGTGTTCAGTACATAAATGTGCAAACATAGTGACGCAGTAATTGGCAAACAGGTTTGTTTCTGCTTGACAAAGCACTCTGTATGCCAAATCAGTGCCTTCTTTGGAGTTAGTTAAAACATTTGAGCCAAAATCCTTTTAACAAACATAACTAATTTAAACAAATATCCAAGTTCTGAATGTTTCTAGCTTATCATGATAAACAGTGATATGTCTCTAAAAGCTTTTTTATGATCTTAAACCTTCTCTGAATGGTTTGTCAGCCATCACAGGGCACACTCAGGCACTCAGGCACTCAGCCACTCGCATCAGGACAGGTTAGAGTCTAAAAGTCACGTCTTTTAAGATGTGGAAAGAAATGTAGAGAAATGTAGACAGGGAGATAATGTGCAAACTCCACACAGAAGACTTTAATATGAATATAGTGGAGCCTCAGGTCACGAACGTCTTAGAACACATACAAATCAGGTTGCTACCAAAAAGTTTGCCAAACTTTTGCATTTGTTCACGAACACACACTCGGGTGACAAACAAGCCAGTTTCCCTTCCGGTACGTACACACCCATGATTTCCGCACGTGTTCAGTCTCTCCCTGTGCATTTCCTGTGCAGTGCAGCGAGCGAGAGAGAGAGAGCACGAGAAGGCAGGTAAAGAATGCACCGGGCTTGTTTTTAAAGAGACTACTTCCAGCATTGTTTTAATCTCATTGTATTTAATGAAGACTTTCTTCTATTGGATTTTAACCTCCACTTCACTTCTGTTTTTATGGGATCCTTGATTTATTGAAGGATTCTGAAAGCACTGCACTTTATTTAATTTGGACTTTGTTTTTGATTGTTGTTTTGTTGATTTTAATAAAAGCACTTGGCACTTTTTGCACCATCCAATTGCTCCACTGTAGTGCCTCACTGTCGTGCTCATCGGTAACATTACCAATGGTGACGGGTTTAAGGGCTCCCGGAAGCGAGATGGGAGCATGCGGCGAACTCGCATTGTCACAGACTTTACCTCAAAACTGTAATCTCCTCTCCACCCAGTTCCTCCTCACTTCCTTCATTCCAGAACTCAACTCATGCAAGGTTAGTTTTCTTGGTTGTTTATGGTTAGTTTTTGTATAAATGATGGATTTTTCATAAAACAAAAGTGTTTACAGCAAGCAGTTTGTAAGGCTATAGTGTAAACTCTTGCAATGTTAGTTTTCTCTGTTGTTCAAGGTTTTCTCAGTGTTATTCAATGTTTTTACATTTAGTTTACTATTACGCTGTGCATTCTATGGTATAATTAACTATTTTTGTGCTTAAAAATCTTTAAAAAAATATATATTTACATACAGCTTGTACGGTCCGGAACGGATTAATTGTATTTACATACAATCCTATGGGGGAAATTACTTCGGTTCACGACCAAATCGGTTTACAACCAGAGTTTTGGAACGAATTACGGTCGTGACTAGAGGTTTCACTGTACATTCTACTTACTGTAAGATCTGAGGCTGTATAAAATGTATAAAATTGTATAAAAATTACATTTTATAAACACATTGTATATTTTACATTGTATAAAATGTAGAAAAATCATGAAGCACAAATAACAAGTAAGGTTCTGGAAACAGCTTGCAAATTAGCCTTTTTCAAATCAAGATACAGAAATAAGTAAATGCAAACTCAAAGTTTATTCATATTACAAATTGGCAGAAAGGGTAGTTTAATCAGCGGGAGCACAGCAAACTCGAGTCAATTTAAAAAGAATTAAATCTACAAAGAGCCAAAAGTGGAAGAGATAAAAGTAGGTTTTCAAGTATAACTTTAATATTTTTCACCTAAGTAGGACGGCAGACTGTCCTAGGGAAACATTTCTTTGTGGAATAAGCCAATAAAGAAAATGAGTGTCAGCTGGAAGTCAGATAGACAAAAGATGAGAAGAAGAAGGCCGACACTGATGGGTATTAGACATTGTGGCTTGAGGGGATGCTCTGGAGTGGACCCAAAATACACCAGTGAGACTGGAAAACATATAAAGGAAATGGGATTAATATGAAAAAAGACAGAAGTAAGACATAAGACAAGGGAGCAGGATAGTAAATAACAACAAAAAATGGGATAAAATAATAAATCCATGCTATTCTGGGTATAATAATTGTAAGACATAATTAGAGGAAAGAAATAATACTTAGTATGTATGTATAATTTTTGAAATTTTTGAGAGTCAGGGTAAAAGGTCACTGTGACGACTTGGGGGTTATAAAGAGAAAGTTGGCTGGCAGTTTTGGAAATATAGTGGGTATGTCATTGACGTGTAGCAAGTCTGTGTAAAAACAAGTAAAGTAACAAGTAAAAACACAACTACTCTGGAAGGGGGGCTCCGTCTATTGTGCTCTTTGTTATCGTGACATCTACATCTGAATCAGAGCCAGAAGAAGAGTGTTATCTTCTGTCACACACTTACGACTAGGAGGGAGCTGAATGGACCAAGTGGAGGTAATTACCCGCCAGTTCAGGGGGTGGCGAGGTGCACTAAACCTACCTCTGTTATCTCTGCAGGCCAAAGATGAGAAAACCTACCTGATTCAACATCACTTCCGGTTTCCAGTGCCCAGACAGACAACATTCCGGTTCCAGCCAAATTACATTACATCCGCTTTTCGGCTTATAAAGCTGCCATCTTTGCTTAACCTGATCAATTCAATCTAGAACTCCATCCATGCACATCAGTGCTTATTTAAAAACCCTGTTTTGCAGCCAGGGACAATATTCTTTTATACCTCCCAAACACCCTGGATAGTGACTCCAGCATAACTGCACATCCCCTGACTATCTTCTGTATCATAAACATAGCAGCTTACATATGATAATAAATGTTCTTCTGTGCTGAATCTTCTTTCTCTATTATGGCTTCTCTCCCTCCCACCAAAAAACCTCTCTTCTCCATTGATCTTTCCGACTTCAGGTTTAGCTCCCCTTATTGAGGTTCAGAAAAGCCCTCTGTGGCTCTTTGAGTTCTTCAAGTGCTGAGTGAGTTCCAAGGTACTCTTGAGACAAACTGGCTAGAGCCCCATTGGTCACTGTAGGTCTCACTCCCAACTCCCACTTATGTGGTGGCAAAAGATCATTGATAAGTACATGGACCTCTCTTTCACCACCTATGCACATTCTCTCTCTGACACACTAGCATTAACTATGTTCAGCCAAATAATTATTCATCAGAAGTGTGTCAAAAATTACTGACTATCTATCTATCTATCTATCTATCTATCTATCTATCTATCTATCTATCTATCTATCTATCTATCTATCTATCTAATGTGGTGGGCAGCTGGGGGCTGTGCCCAGCCAGGACGTCGAGAAGAACCAGGGGAGGGACTATGGGAGGGCAGCCGCCCTGCTTTGTGTGGGGGCCACATGGAAGCTCAACCCTATAGGAGCCCATGGCCACCAACAGGGGGTGCCCTGAAGACTCTGAAGCCGTGGACTTCCGCCACACCAGGAAGTGCTGCAGGAAGCTCATCAGGGGGTATCTGGAGCACGTCCGGGTGAACATAAAAGGGGCCGCCTCCCTCCAGTCATCAGATTGAGTCAAGTGGAAGAGGACAAAGCTAGGAGGAGAGGAGTGGAGGCGGCGAAGAGAGGACAGGATTGTTGAGAGGCCTGGACTGATGGTGCTTGGTGCAGGGGCACTGGGTTGTGTGTGGGACTTTATGAACTTGTAAATAATTGTAAATAAACATGTGGTGAATTGAGCATTGGTCTCTGCCTGTCTGTGTCGAGGCCGTTCTCCACACTATCTATCTATCTATCTATCTAGGGCTTACTTAGAAAAGAAGTTGAAATATTGAATGTCCACTGCGAGATAATACAGAGTGAGATTGCTACCATATTTATAACATTACTTCTGTGATGTCACACTGTCACTGTCACTTGATGATCTCAAGATAACATTGTAAATAAAGAAAAAAATCAACATGGAATGGTCCTTACAGTACTTCCATGTTAATTTTACTTTACAATACAATACAATCCGTTTTACCGTACAATAATGTACTGTCAAGTACATTAACTTGTATATTTTTATACACACAAATAAATGTACAGTAGATTAAAATGAACAGGATATTGAATGAAGGGAACAACTCAGATATTTAATTTGTAACTAACATTTGTAACTATCATTGGGTCAAATGAAATAAACAAGCTGCATACAACAGCATTTATTTATGTAGCACATTTTCATACAAATAATGTAACTCAAAGTGCTTTTACATGATGAAGAAAGAGAAAAAACCCAAAGTAAGAATTAAAATAAGACAAAACTCATTAACATAGAATAAAACTAAGGTCAGATGGCCAGGGAGGACAGAAAAAACAAAAAATCCCCAGATGGCTGGAGAAAAAATAAAATCTGCAGACAGTTTGGTACAGGACCAGCTTGATGCCTCTGTCCACGTTGACCTTTACAGTGCCTAAGTATGCATGCTTGCGTGTGCCTTTTTGTGTGTGTACATGTAAATTTTAATAAATGCTGGATCTCAAAAATTTTGCAAGTCAGTTGGCCTGCTCCCAAGATTAAATGGAGCAGACTGCAAAAATCCCTGGTAAATTAATCAATTCCTACTGCAGTAATCGTCAGACATAGATCAAACCGTTATTGAAGGATATTGAGATAAGTATTCAACCTAAAAGGACCAAAATAATAGGACAGAAGCCTGTAACAAGACAAACACAATGCAACTTGTTTCAAAAAGATTTTTTCAGAAGCTATCATTGTACATCAGCATTCATGTCAAATATCTCGAAAATGGATAGCTCTAAACTTTTGTACCTTCCTCAGGATGCTGCCACCCAGGAGCTCTACACAATGAAAACAAATGATTGTTTTCTGACAAGAATTGTAATTGTTTCAATGTTGATTTTCCAGACATTCTGTAGAATACTGTAGAAACCAGGCTAAACTCAACATTATATGACGTTTTGAACGTCGTAGAGTCAGAATCTGAACTAAACTCGACAGTTTAATTTTTGAACCCGTCACTGAACTTTACATGGAAGTAATGACGGGATGCAAATGAATTTTGTTATATCAACTCAAAACAAAGACAAACTTTAAAAAGTGGCTTAAATGTATATTAAACACAAAATTCATAAAAATCTATGTATAAAAATGTTAAATAGTCAAAATACATGTTGCAAAAGAGGTTTCTAACTTTAACTAAAAACTCCTATAAGTAAAAATAAAGATTTGCTCGCTTTTAGTTTTTTTAAGTTAGCGCAAAAACTTGGATATCCGATAATGCATATTGCCATCTTAAATTGTCTTTGCATGCTATTGTCAAATGTAAGGTCAACTTCTACTCACATGTCTGTCAACAAACGCTAGCCCACTAGCAAACAGCATCTACACTGCTTCAGGCTAATCACAGGTCCTGCAATAGACTCTGGGAAATGGAGTTGCTGCTCTGCTTGCTCTGTTCTGCTTACTTTGGGTACAAGGTTATTTACAACTAAGAAGTGCTATACAGAGCTTATAAAGGCCTGCCTATACTTTAGAAAGGGAGTTTGAAAGTGAAAAGGAGCAGAGACAAGAGGAGACCAGAGCAAGAAAGGAGGAGCAAAGGTGAGTACTGTTTGAAGTAGGCAAAGCCTTATGTTAGGTGTTAGTGAGAAAACCTTTGTGTAGTCAGGCTCACAAGAGATATAGTTGTGTGTATTTACCTTGATGTAGCCTGCTGTTCTGCAGTTTTTATTGTATCCCCCTATTTGATCCTTAACTCCCTCAACAAAAGCCCTAGGCATAGTAACTAGTGTCTCTTCAGGTTATTGCTCTAATTGGGGGAACTGCTCAAAAGCACCCCTTTGAGATCAAGATATATGGGCAAAGTTGCATGTTCTCTCCAATTCCTTGTTTGATTTCTCTGGGTCCCCTAGTTTTACCTCATTGAGGCATTGTCATATTTATTGATGATTTGACATTGGCAGAGTACAAGAGGGCTGTGATGTACCGGGGTTCGGTCTAGGGTTGGTTACTGCTGAACACACACTTATGATTTCTTTCCACACCCAGAGTAATCCCATGTGGCCGAAATGTATTCAAAATGGTGTGTTCATTAATAAAGGTAAAGTAAACTTTGGCTCACCCTTCCTAGACAGGCTGTTGTTTAGGAGGAATACCAAAAATCTCTACTCACCTTCTATGGTGAAGGGAAATGTTGCATATAATTTGATAAATATTTTGCATGACTTTATTTGTAGAATTAGCATTTAACTTGTTATAATGTCTAAAGAGCTAGCAAGATGGACAAGCCCGTTTTTGTTTTTTTTTCTACCTCTAAATCTTTAGGGATCCTTGGCACATATTGTATGACTGACAGGGCTAGTTTTATTGTTTAATGATGTTTCTTGGTTGTTTGTTTGAAGGATGCTGACAAGAAAAAAAAATTGGGGGCTGTGCCTGAGTTACTCCATTGGTGAATGTCCCAGGAAGGTGTGGGTATGTTAGGAGCTACACAGGGGCCATAAAGAGAGGGCCTTGCAAAAGCATGCTCTCTCTCTGCCATGTTGCATCCTGATGAAAGCAGACCAGATAATGACCTGATGAAAGCAGGAGGCCTGGGCCTGTGCAGATGATGAGCTGACCAGGAAGAATCAAAAGTAACTGTAAGTTATTGCACCACCTGAATTTACACATATAGCATTATCAGGTTGTATGGTCTTGGTTTACAAAGCCACATTCTTTTTGCTTGTATGGTACTTGTTGTAATAAAAGTTGCTGTGTAAGCCTGTGCTGTAAAAAGCCCAGGGTCCTAGAAACTATTGAAATCGTCAGGAAAAAAAAAATGAAATGTAGAGATGTCAGGTAATTGACACTAGGAGGATTTGTTTTGCCGATGTGCTCGCCTCACTTGTGCATTAGCGGCGGGAGGAAAAGTAAAAGGGATATGGTTTTGCTGATGTTAGCAGCTAAGCAACTTTGTCTTTCTTCTGAGGTTTCGTCTTGCTGAAATGCTGGCTTCGCTTGTGTTATTAGTGACTAAGCGAGTTCTCTGTTTCCTCAGAGGTGGAGCCCTTACCCCAACTCCACCTCTCACTTCCGGGCTGGACAGACACACACACTTCCATGCGTGGATGTTGTGGACTTTGGCCGGCCATTCATCCCGGCCAATACCCCCCAGACCGCCAGATTGAGCCCTCCCTGCAGCATGGAGGTGCCTGAATGCCAGCAGGGAATCATGGACTATGTAGTTTTAAAGCACAGTCCTGCTGGATAACGTCAGGGCCACCAGGGGACGCTGCAGGGAGGCACAGAGACGTTTATTTTCCTTACAGCCTGGAAGTACGTCCCAGTCACATGGACAGAAGAAATGACATACTTCCAGGTTGAAGAAAAAAGGAGTTTTCATCCGACCCAGAAGTGTTGCCAGTCACATGGACAGTGAGAAGAGAAACACTTCCAGGTCAAGAACTATAAAAAGGACTGTGGGAGATCCCAGCGTTAAGCTGAGTTGGGTGGCAGGGTGACAACGTGTCTGGTTGTGGAGGATTGATTATTGATTTATTATTGTATTGATTTATATGAGTATTGTGGAGTGGATGGGCGCTTTGTGCACATTACTATTGTTCAAAAATAAATAATTGGACTTTTATCTGGTGTCTGGCGTCTAGTCTGAGGGTTCAAGGGGACGACAGTGCCCCCTATCTGTCACAATGTTTATATATAAGATGCATTACCTATAATACATACAGTAGCTAAAAGTGTAGCTCTTTATTCTGCCTGTTCTTTCACTCTGTCTAATTACCTGAAGTTGTAGATAAAGAAAGGAAGTGGGAAGTGGTGCTAAAGTACCTGATCACAGAGTGGCCAGTGTATGGGATTTGAGGCATTTTGGTTAAGTCTACACAATAAAGATAGTAAAGGGAAAAATAGGTTTGCCATAGGACCCTACACAACCAAACACCTTCTCTCTCATTTTTATTAACAAAGTATAAATCTAAAACAACTGCAGCAGCTCACAGAAAAGTACATCATAATGTAGCAGTAAAACTCCCACCTCACAGCACCCACCCCCACCCAAGACCCCACCCACTTTTGGCCTTTTATGTACAAAGATTGCCCTAGAGTGGAAGGCACAACTAAAACATGAAAAAAAAAAAAAACAAAGAAAATGGGACATAAATAAATAAATAATCTATGTGAATCGTGGAATGTGGTTTCATTCTATATAGCTTTCAACAAGTTGCATGGCTGACTTCCAGTTTAAAATACAAGTGTTAGACGAACTGTTAATCCGTGCTGCAGATAATTCAAACAAAATATGATTAAAAAAGGAGGTTTTCCATAAATCAAAAGATAATAAAACTAGAAGACTTCCAGTAGGAGGCAAAGGCCAATTTAGCAGCAATTGTACCTAAAGAGAATACCCTTTGCTGGAAAGAAAGAGAGACAGTAGAAAAGTCCAAAAGAAGGAATAATTGAGGCAGTAAAGGTATTTTATAGGAGAGAATAGATCAAATAAACTTTGTAACATTACCTCAGAGAACCATAACTCCTAGAAGATGCGTAGAAAGGTACCTAGGGACTTACAGGAACAAGGGGAACACAAAGGGTCAGCTGATAAACTCATAGCAAAATGTTTGCGGGCCGTTAGATGTAAACATTGTACAAATTTAAATTGAGTATGTTGGTAATTGGGCTTCTTAGATGCTAAGGTAATATTCTTAAAGATCATATTCAGATCAAGAATAGTGAAAGAGGGAAGGTCATGTTCCCAAACCAAATTAACAGGTGATGTTTTAAGAGTGATTTTCTGCAAGGCTATATATAATATTGAGACATGTTTTGTTTTAGGAGACAGAGACTGAATGAAAGATAGCAAAGGATGAAAGGGTAAAGGAGAATACAGCAAAATATACAGTGAAACCAGACCTAATTTGAAGATAGATGAAAAAAGAAGAACATGGAACAAATAACCCAGATCTTTATGACTGAAACATTCGAAGCACTGAGCCATCAAGAATGTTTCCCAGCATGGAATCACCGCATTGCATCCAAGCCGGAAAAGCAATAGCGTTGCCACCAATAAGCAAGGCTGAGTTTTGGAAAATGGGAGTGAAGGAATGTAATGCTGGGCAGGGGCATAAATGTTTCTCCAGTGATTACTGGGCCCAGATTTAGTTAAAGAAAGAAGTGAGAGAGATCTAGGAAAAAAACAGTTTGACTTCAATTAGGAGCCAGGATGGAAGAATATTGGGGGGTTTCAACCAGTCTGAAACTGATCTAAGTGTAAATTCACAGGGATACAACTCCAAATCTGGCTAGGTAACACTCCCATCTGACCTCTAATGGATTAATGTGGGATATTTAATGGAAGGTTTTTTTACTATTCCAAAGAAATCTTGATACCAAATGAGGAGGAAAAAGTAGCATACTGCTAACAAAATTAAATCGGGGGGCAATGTTCATTTTATTAATGGCCAATCTGGACGAAAGATAGGGGCAAAGAGGACCAGAAGAAGAGAGAGTCCTTAGCACCCCAGAAGATACATTTATAATTTAATGAGGTAATGTCATGGAGAGAAGAAGAAATATCAATCCCCAGGTATTTAATGGACTTTGAAAGTGGGACTGCTAAAGAAGAGCAGGACTGATTACTGGACAAATTAAGAGGAAGAAGAACTGACTTGAACTAAATGACTTTATAATCAGGCACGGACTCATAACAGTCCAATAAGTTAAGAACATATGAGAGATCAGAGGGGACATCACCGAGAAAAAGAAGAATATCATCAGCATAAAACAAGACTTTGTGAGAAGTACCATGCAAGATTATGGGAGAAATTAGGTGTGAATCACAAATAGCAATAGCTAGGGGCTCTCAAAAGAGAGAGACTGAAGAGGAGAATTGTTAGTGGGCATCCCTGCTTGGCTTATTTCAAAATTCAAAGAGATTGTGAAATAATCGAATTAGTGAGAATAATAGTAGAAACAGATGAGTGAAGTGTCTTCACCATATTGATGTAGGCCTCCCCAGACCCCATGCAATACATGACTTGCCATAGAAAAGACCAGTTACCTTCTCTCTCATTTCTCATGGCTATGACCTCTTCCTCCTTTCAGTGAGCCTCCACCACAGCTTTTCTCCCAAACAACTTTTAGGCTTCTGGAATACTTTGGCTTTAAACCTGCTTCCTGATACCAATTCCAGAGTCCATCTAGCAGCCTATATCATCACTGTATCTCTGAACCTTCTGTAGCCCTTACAAGGGCACTTCTCCAACTGTCCATTCTCTTCCAGGGACAATCATATTCTACAATGAGTTGGATGGAAGAGTGTTGGTCCTCATTGACCTCATTCTCAAATGGCCAACCTGCTTCTCCAGTTTGGGTGTATTGTGGTAGCAAATGTCACTCTTCATGGCCTCATTTTCTGTCTTAGCAGAGGGTCACGCACTTCATCCATCTGCTTGGTTGTCTTCAATGTAATAATTCTCAGGAATCAATACACTGTTTTTTTCAATGGTGCTCCTGCCTGTACCATTTCTGGGACACCCTTTTTTTTATGGGGTCTACAACCCATTAGCAGCTCCTTCCTTCTCAGACTTTCATGTCAAGTTGATTTCCTTCTTTTTTTTTTTACAGTGTAGATTTCCCTCTTTGGTGGTTTCCAGCTGACCTGTGTCCATTGTTACTTTCTTTGTGCCCTTCACACTGGTAACCTACTGCAGGCCAACAAACCCTCCATTATATTCTTTTGTGGCTAGATGGGCACATTCTAGAGTATCCCAATAAGACACCGATGACATTTTGGTATGCTTTCTGCTTGATAAATTCTAGCGATCTTCCTTTTGACAGTGTGTTAGGTTTAGCATTTTGGTTTTGGCAACAGATCTTTTAAAACCCCAGTTTTCAAATCCAATAAAAGAATACAAAAGGCATTGATTGAGGCAAATAACACAAATAAGACTCTAAGGCTTAACAAGTACCTCCACCCTTACTACAGGATACTAAACCTTATGTAGTCCTCCTCACTTCCCAGGCTTCCTTCTCTTTAGTCTACTAGCCTCCTCTTCCTTCTTGCTTCTGATCCTCTCATGACTCAACACTCATCTAAAGTAGAAGCCCTTTAAAGGCTAATATCCTGAGTACTTTTAGCCCTATTGCGGTCTGGAGGGATTCACTTCCATTTTGTCTTTTCTGCCTTTCCCAGCAGACTTTGCAGTATTTGATGTATGCCAGAAGAATGCTGCTACTACCTGTTAGTGCTTTAGGGGGAATAGAGCTGTGTTTGAACCCTCTCCCAGACAAAAAGCTGTCAGAAAGGCATCCTGGCTGGGTACAGGCATCCCTGCCATGATGTGTACTGCCCCAATTCTGCCTATTCCTTTTATACCTGTATACATTTACTGGATATCCCTGACGTACATATTCAGTAGAAATTGTGGCTGATGGATGACAAACAATAAAGGAAGACATGTCATATTTCACAAGTTCACCTCACCAAATACACTGCTATTTTGCTCCAGCATTAGCAATGAGATTCACTTAACTTCAGTTTAATGATCTTATCGTATGATTTTCAATTTCCTTAGCATATTAGCACAAATATGCTTGGCATACTTTCCTGCCATGGGCTTAGTAAATTTCAAGCCATAGTATCATCAGATCTGCTTAACGACACAGACATTTAGCAATTAGATCCACATTTAGGAAAAAGAGTCACCATCATCTCATACAAGTCGAGCCGCATCTGATGCAGAGCACGGCCTTTCTGCATTATTTCACAGCGATTTGGGGCAGGCAAGCTGCAACACAGCCAGTTCAATAAAAGAGCAGTTTAGTGGCTGCTGTCCAGAACGCTTCAATCATAGTCAGCAATAAAATGCCACATGATGCTTTAGCTTTGGTTTTGTGCACAAAGCAGATGACAGTTTGATGAAAGCTTAGGCCTGGGCTTGATGCTGAGTATCCAGCACTTTTTTTTTTTCTTCAAACTGGTCAAGTCATCTTTTTAGTCATTAGTTTTGCTTATAAGTGGCGCCACACTTATGGTGTAATTTAGCTGGAAGACTTGTAATAATCATGACTGCTTTATGGTTTTGTTCAAGCTATAATAATAAGAAAGCTAAGGCTATTTTCAGGAGAGCCTTTCTTGGCCACAGAAACACATAAAGGGAAGTGAAACAAAAAGCTGAAATGAAAAGACAACAGCACTTAGTTTAATTACCGAAATAATTCTTTAGTGCTATATGTCTCAATTCACCCACACATTAGAAAAGGCTTCACATCCATACTGTACATTGTTTGGCTGGCAGAGGGACAAATGAGTGTTTGAGCCCATGAAACCATGATGGGTCAGGTTGTGTTAGAGATTGGAAATAATTGAGACTCACAGGGCTTCTAGGGGAAATGCAGACAGCAAGTCTTTTTTGTTTGAGTTCAGAGAGCAATCAATGGAGTGAAATGAATAGGGTGCAGATCTACCAACTAGACATTCTGGGTGTGCAGCCAAGGACCTGTGACAGCAAGGAGCCTTTTCATCAATACTACACTGTCAAACCCTGTTCGGTGAGACAATCAAGTATCTGCAAATGACTAAGGGGGATTGGTAGGCTATGAAAGGATTGAGTCTTGCACCATAATCTTGAGTAAGAAATGTTGCATTGCTTTAAATGACCCTGTGTCTGTGTACTGCTTTGTTGAAAGTATGATCAGCTCTGTTCAGGAGCTAAGCCTATGAATGTCTTTTTGGAAATGAACCATGCTACAGTTAGACTTGGGGTCTCCAACTCCGGTCCTAGAGCATTACTGTGGTGGCAGGTTTTCCTTCTAACCCTTTTTTAATTAGTGACCAGTTTTTGCTGCTAATTAACTTCTTTTTTGCTTCATTTTGATTGGTTGTTTTATAAGATTCGGCTTAATTGCTTTGTTTTTTTCTTTTTCACCTAATCAGAAACGAGATGTGGAATGAGCCAACAGATGACCAGCTAAGTCAGGCTCCAAAATTTCACTCCACCCAGTTTCTTAAGTAGACGCAGGGGTGGATCTAGTATGAAACTAAAGAAGCTTAAGCTTCAGGACCCCTAATCCAGGAGGCAACATTAGTCCACAGAATTGTGGGTGTATATTGTATGAGAAGGGGTTTTTAAAACCCCTACATGTAATGTTAAAATTAAAAAAAAATTGTGGTGATCTGTCATGGAACCACCCCATCAAAAAAGATAACAGTGGTTACTCGCTGCAGGTTGCAAAGGGGGCCCCCATAACAGTTCAAGCTTCACAGCTCCAAAAATATAAAATAAGTAAATTCTTCTTGTTAAATCATTATTTGATTCCATGGCTTGTTGGTGTTTCTCCTTCTGTCATAGCAGACATTTCCAAAACTGGTTACATTCTTTTTTCTAAGACCACTGTCAAAATGTTTTGTGGACTTGAGCAGATCAACATTACTGAAACCTTCACCTTTCCTTATTTCTAGATATCAAATGATGGACACGGGATGCTGGTCATGCATTGGCTTGTTTTGTATCTCATTATTGTCTGGCTGCTAATTAAGGAAAAAAGAAACAATTAAGGGGTCTGAGTCTTAAACAGCAAATCAATTAAAGTAAATTAGCAGCAAAAAATGGTCACTCGTTAAGAAAAAGGTTACAATGAAAACGTGCAGCCACAGTAGAGGTCTAGGACCAGAGCTAGAGACCTTTGAGTTAGATTGTGTCACGCATGTGCGTCAGTGGATCATCCACTAGGCTCTACTGAGGTATGTACTTCCACTCCTGGTTGAGAGGGAGTGCTGACACTGGTTTACCGACATAGGCGCGATAGACATATGCGCCCCGACAAAACCGCGACGGACAAATGAGTGCCGACAAACCCGCTAACTGGTTTTCAACAAATGTGCGCCGACAAAATCGCCACGACAAAATCGCGAGAGAGGCCAAGAGAGTGGGACGCCCTTGCTGCAATTCTTCCTACATATGCAGGGCGTGATCTTAAGGACTATCTGTGTGCCGTGCTGATGGCATGCTGCGTCTCATAATATTGACTTCTAAAATAAACATTATTATATATGCTTTAAACTAGTAATTCATATTTAATGAAACTTTCGCGATTTTGTCAGGGCGATTTTGTCAGCACGATTCTGACGGCGCGTTTTCATCGGCACTATTTTGTCGGCGCACATATGTCTATTGCCCAAATGTCGGGACACAGGATATGTAGTGGCGGGACTGGAATGGGCGGAGTCAGTTCTCTCTTTGGGTGTCTTCTTGACACTGTGGAGGAAACAAATGAGGATAAGGTTAGTGTCAGTGTGACCCGACATTTGCGCGATAGACATATGCGTGGCGACAAAATAGCGCCGATTAAAACGCTCCGTCAAAATCGCGAAAGTTTCATTAAATGTGAATTACTAATTTAAAGCATATATAATAATGTTTATTTTAGAAGTCAATATTATGAGACGCGGCATGCCATCAGCACGGCATGCAGATAGTCCTTAAGATCAAGCCCTGCATATGTAGGAAGAATTGCAGCAAGGGCATCCCACTCTCTTGGCCTCTGTCGCGATTTTGTCGTGGCGATTTTGTCGGCGCATTTGTCAAAAACCAGTTAGTGGGTTTGTCTGCGCTCATTTGTCCGTTGCGGTTTTGTTGGGGCGCATATGTCTATTGCTATTTTGTCGGTGAACTGCATATCCCTCAGGGCCTATTCTGTTAGCCTGTCAGCCCCCTTTGTCCCTCTCTCCGCTCCACTGATTGACCAAGGGCATTTTTTTAAAATGGGGTTTTATGTGGTCTGTATTGAAGACTGCCAGCCGGCTTCTCTATGTTATTGCTGAAACATACAAGTACCTAAAAACACACTTTGTGTTGAATCCATCAATCCATGTATTTGACTCACTTGATTCAATGTAGTTGTTTCGTCATTGAGTAGTGGGTGCAGCAACGCACTGTACCAGTGCATGCTCCCCAACTTGACTTGACTTGATTCAATCTGTTGTCACCTTCTCGAGCAGCATTCGGTGCAACACAGCCTCCAGTCCTCGTCCAGACACACTCAGACCAAGTTAGTTTAGGAAAATCAATCAACTTAACAAACACAACACAGGAGAAAACCCAGAGGTGCAGACATAAAGAGAGCACCCACACTCCACACCATCAATGATTTGAATAAGTTAACTATTGGGCCATTATGTAAAGCTTTAAATGTTATAGTACTTTTTGGGAAAGGGAAATTCTGTCCCTTTTATCTCCCTAATGCCAGTGTAGATAAAGTATTTTTGACCTGGATAAGTAAATTATAGTATTTCAATACACGTGAGTGGGTTTAATGATGACTTTGTGTAGATCATTATTTTTACAGTTAAGGTATCTCATGACTTGACCAGCCTGGATAGGAGACAATTAACTGGATTCTAAGCTATTAAGAGATTGAGTTTTTTTTATTATTTTTTTTAACTTATTATTATTCTTCAAGCAGACATTTTATTACTTTATAACTGTGGACCGGATTTTAAGGTCAGATGAATCATCATAAACTCTGTTCTCCGGAGAATGACAAAAAGAAAAATAGAACAATTACATGGCTATTTGCTTCAGTAATCACTTCTTAATGATTGCTCTCTGAAGTAATGATTTGAAATATGATTTGGCTTTTTTTTTTCCGTAAATATAATTTTTAATTATCAGCGTACATTAACATCTTCCTGGGCACAAAACTAAAAGCATGTCCATTTCATTAAAGTGAGCATAACTTGAAAAAGTTGTATCATCTGTTTGTACAGGAAGCACCAACATTACAGTAGTGGCTGCTGCTCAGTCAATGGAGCTCTGAAAGACACACTGCTATAGACACAGCTCGAGTCCAATTCAGTATGAAAAGCATTATGTAATGGGAATAATAATATGAACTAATTAACGTGCTTGTATGGTAAAAAAAGAAAAATTAAATTAAATCACAATTGCCCAAAAGAATGTTTGTGTCAATATAAAGATCAAGCTTTATGTATCAGGGATGTATCCCTCACTTGCTCGAATGCTGATTTTTAAGCCACACTGTTGCCAGTTCAATCCCTGCTTCTGACTTCCTGTATAACTTTATCTAAATCACTTTAACTTGTCTGAGCTCCACCTGGGAAAGAACACATTCTGGGAATACATGATACAATACAACATTAAAGTGTTAGGGTTTTTTCCAGGTACAATTGAGTGGCAACAATGCTAATAACTGTTGTAAGGGAAACCAAAAAATAAAGTCAAACGTTCAGCACTATGGCTTCCAGTAGAGGCTTCTGCGAGCTAATGTGGCTCTGACAGAGGAGGGTTCAATAATGAATGCCAACGTCCAGCCATTTCCTATGTTTGAGACCAAAAGAGGAAGGACTTTAAAGCACATCAGAAGTGAGGTCCCTTGTGTTCTTTTGGCTGATCCTCTGCTCTGGGGTATAAGAAGGAAGAACATTAGAACAAAATAGATGAGAGCAGGCCGTTCAGCCCAACAAAGCTCACTAGTCCTGTCCACTTAATTCCTCCAAAAGAACACCAAGTCTAGTTTTGAAAGTACCTAAAGTCCTACTGTCTACCACACTACTTGGCAACATATTCCATGTGTCTATGGTTCTCTGTGTGACGAACAACTTCCTAATGTTTGTATAGTTAGTTCCCTCCTTTGCAGATCCTCCAGGATGCTCCCATAATGCACATGCATGACAGCTTATAAATAAAAAAAGTTGTAATGAAAACTGTAAGGTCATAAATTTTTAGTGCTGCTGTCTCACAGATCCAGCATCCTAGGTTTAAATCTTGGTACAGATTATTGTCTATCTCAAGTCTGTATGTTCTCCTGGTGTCTTCTTGGTTTTTAATCTGGGTATTCTGGTTTTGTATTAAGTGAACTACCGATTGCAAATGGTCATACGAAAGTGTGGGTGTGTCTATGACTGGACCCTGTGATGAACTGGTGTTCAGTCCAGTATTGGTTCTCGTGTTTTAGCCAGTGCTGCTTTTGATAGAGCTCTGCCCCCTCAATACTAGGAATTAAATTAAACATATTTGGGAATGTTATATCTCTCTATTATAAAAAAAAATCATGTTGAATGAATGACTAGGAGACGATTAACGAAAGACAAATAAAAAAACCACGAGACGAAAGAGAATGGGCAAAAAAAAAATCAGTCATATAAAGGAAACGTTGATGAATAAAAGATCGCTTTAGCGCAAAAAAAAGGAAATTAATCATCAGGACCAGGTGTAATTGAAAAAATAGCAGGAGAAAAGCAAGGTCAGAATTAAAAGGAAATGAGCAGAAAACAAAATCTTTTCACATTCGCATCATTCAATGCACAAAACATAGATTTACACAATAATGGAACATATGCTATGACAATCTGTGGACCCACAACAGTTAAAGCAACGACAAATTTAATTTCAAAGAAAACACAATTCGGTCAGGTGTATATTTACGATCATGGAGAAGCGATTACAACGCGAGAAGCAGAGACACAAAGTAGCAAAAAGGACAGCGACTGTACAGGCTTAAAAAAGATCGAAGGGCAGCACAGCAGCAGCCCCCAGCCCCCCCACAACAACATGTGCAGTGTTATACGTCCTGCAAGAAAGAGATTTAACCACGCTGGGGCTGGAAATAAAGGAGAACTATTGTTTTTACAACGTCACGCGAGACCAGGAGTGAGCCATCATTTAAAACAAGTCCACAGACATCTTAGCCTAGCAGTTGTTGGATTGCTTTTGCCAGACAAGCATCATGTGTTCCCAGCTCTTAAAACAAGGACATGCGACAAGCAGAAGAGGCAGCTCGCAAGCAGCAAAAAGACAGCAAATAATCCAAAGGCATATCCTTAGCGTGCGTTCATCCGCCCCCCCCTTCACAACACAAGCAGCATTATATGTCTGGCAAGAAAGAGATGTAACCACGAAATAAAGGACAAGTATTGTTTTTAAAAAAGTTTTTAAAGTAAAAGTGAAAATAATGCATATGTAACAATTCCCAAGAAAATAACAATCTCTTTAAATTGTATATTGCCTGCCTAAGGTAAAGTCATCCCTGATGGAGGATCGCAGGAATCGTGGGAAAAAGGGGTCCTTTCATCGGATTAGCGCTATTTCAGATGTGGAATGGCCAAATGGGGGAGGCAGCTTGATGAATGAGGTCTCCAGGACTTTAAATAAATCCAAATCATATTATGTGATGTCCTCTCGTGTGAAATTCTAATCTGTAATTCTAGAATTTTTATTTGTATACTGTATTGAGGATTTATTCTGTTCTATGTATTGTACTGTATTGTATTAACCCCCTTCTTTTTGACACCCACTGCACGCCCAACCTACCTGGAAAGGGGTCTCTCTTTGAACTGCCTTTCCCCAAGGTTTCTTCAATTTTTTTCCCTACAAGGGTTTTTTTGGGGGGAGTTTTTTCTGGTCTTCTTAGAGGGTCAAGGCTCGGGGGCTGTCAGGAGGCAGGGCCTGTTAAAGCCCATTGCATCACTTCTTGTGTGATTTTGAGATACAAAAAATAAATTATATTGTATTGTATATCCGGTAAACCAGCCCCCTAGTTATGAATTATAACAATTATTGTGAGTTGCCATGAATCAAGGCAATAACCAAATTTTCAAGAACAACAAAATATAGGGTGAGCCAAAACCAAGTACCACATTTCAAACATTTATTCTACAAAAACACCACAAATAAAAAAAGTTTCATTACGACATAAGAAAGTTTGCACAAAATAGATTTTTTTCACTGTGCTTTAAAAATAATGTCTTCAAGGTGGTGGCCATCTTTAGCAGTACACTCTTTGAGACGATTTCTAAACTCTTACATGACTCATTCAGCTGTTTCAAGGGGAATAGCAGCAAATTCATGGCAAATAGCGTCCTTGAGGGCTTCAAAGTTTTGAGGTTGGTGTGTGTATACCTTCGACTTGAGACAGCCCTACAAGAAGAAATCGCACAGAGTGAGATCAGGCAAATGTGAAGGCCACCCAACATCAACGCTCTGGGAGATCAGCTTTCCCAGTAACATCTCCCTCAAAACTTGCATGTATCTCCACTCTGTATGAGCTGTTGCTCGATCCTGTTGAAACCAGTCATCCACCATATCCATTCTTCCAGTTGAGGCCGCAAAAAATTCTCTAGCATTTCAATGTAACGTTGTGAAGTGATGGTGACCGTTGCTCCACACTCCTCCACACTAAGGGCCTACAATGCCAAATTCTGCAATGATGCACCAAACTATAACACGCTCACTGTGCAGGCATCTTGGTTTCAGCCCAATAGCGAAAGTTTTGCTTATTTATGCAACCATTCAAATGGAGATACGCTTCGTCACTGCACCTGACGATGGCACCTCGGTGAACGTTTTGCAGAATGTTCATGCACAAATCTCTGTGGCTCTCCCAGTCTCTCTCAGTGAGTTCCTGCACTACCATCATTTTGTATGGATGGAAATTTAGGTATTCATGCAAAATCCTCCTTAAAGACATGTAAGAAATCCCTAAGGTAGAAGCTTGTTTACAAATTGAACATCTAGAAGACTACAAATTGCTTACAGCTTGGATGTTTTTAGGCGTTCGTACAGTTCGAGGGAAATTTACTATTCAATGTTGTACCCGTCTGTCTAAATTTAGCCACCCACTGAAGAACTGTTTTCTGATTTGGAACATCACCGTCAGGAGGAATGCTGAAGTGCATTTGGAAGCTGCGTTGCGTAGTAATGATGGATTTGTTGTTTTTGAAGAACGCTTGACAGTGAAAGCATGGTGTGCACCGGACCAAGGCATGTTACCGACTGAAAACTACAAGGGATCACCTATCAAAGACCCCCACTCCAACCCACTCGGCTGCCTCTACCTCACACAATGGCCTTGAGAAATGTGGTACTTCATTTTGGATCACCCTTTACAAGCTTTAATATTCAGAATAATGCTGATTTAAATCTTTACCAACTTTTCTAGCATTTTAACAACTTCTTTTTCCAGGCCATTTAACTATTGGGATATAGTTTCTAGACACGGGGGTGACTATTGAGATGCCAAGCTAGCTGTTCCCCTTTTAACCTGTAACTTTGAAACAAAAAAAGTCAGAAACAAAGTGTAAGTGAGAGCATGCTGTCCAGGCCACATGCTTCTAACAAAATAATCTATACTAATAAAAGGCAAAGCCCTCACTGACTGACTGACTCCCTGACTCACTGACTGACTGATCACTAATTCTCCAACTTCCCGTGTAGGTAGAAGGCTGAAATTTGGCAGGCTCATTCCTTACAGCTTACTTACAAAAGTTAGGCAGGTTTCATTTTGAAATCCTACACGTAACGGTCATAACTGGAACCTACTTACGTACATATATACGGCCATAGCCTTCAGCTCAGTCGCCGTGTGAGGCGGAGTTGCATAACCCATCACCAGCCTCCCACGTAATTGACTGCCTGCCCATATAAGGCCGGCCATCAGCAGCAATCCAATAGACACGCTGCCGCTAAATATTTGTGGGTGAAGGACTGTGCTTATGCAAATGAAGATGAGATGGTCAGGGATAGACTAGTGTTTGGCACAAACTCAGCGAAAGTGCGAAAGAGCTAACATTAAATAAAGCTGTGGACATCGCAAGATCGTACGAGATAGCACAAGCACAACTGACAACCTTCGATGCATGTACTCAGAGCAGCTCACGTAAACTGACTGTGAACGCAGTATGCAGAGAACAAGCAAGAGCTCCAAAGAGCGCTGAACAAAAAACGCATTACACAATTGAGAAGGCAGCAAAAGAATATAAAGCGAGTGACGCATACAAGCATATTCATAAGTGCAGCTACTGCAGAAACAAAGCACGTTGTAAACCTTAAGTTTAAATTAAGTTCATAGACACGCTACCGCTGGCGTTTGTCATGCCTACAACGAATACGATATTCGCAAGATACAAGTTTAATGAGAAGATGCAGGGTATAAACGAGACTTTTGATCACTGTCAGAGGTGCCAGGGTCGACGACCCGGCCGGGACGCCATAAAGAACCGGAAGAGGCGTGCGCCCGCCTTAGATCACGTGGGGGCCGCTACCCTGGTTGCTTTGGGGGCCACGGGTTGAGGACATGGAAGCCCAACCCTGTAGGGGCCTGTGGTCACCGCCAGGGGGTGCCCCAATGCCTTGGGAACCCTGGACCTCAGTACTTCCGCCACACCAGGAAGTGCTGGGGGGAAGAAGAGCAGGGACACCCGGAGTGCTTCCGGGGATGCAGCCGCACTTCCGCCACACAGGGGCGTTTCGGCGGATGATTGCCAGAACCCAACCTGGAGCACATCTGGGTGATAATAAAAGAGGCCGCCTCCCTTCATTCAAGGCGAGAGTCTGGAGCAGAGTGGACTGAGCTAGAGGAGGCAAGAAGGTGGCCTGAAAAGGAAAGTGAAGGCATTGTGTGGCCAGGACTTTGGGGACTTTGAGGGTTTGTGGTGCACTTTGAACTGTAATTAGTGTAAATAAATGTGTTTGTGGGTGAAATGAACGTGTCCACCTGTCTGTGTTTGGGACAGCTTCCACATCACGGAGTTAAAATTGCTGGTGAAGGACTGTGCTTATGCAAACGAAGATGAGATTGTGAGGGATAGAATAGTGTTTGGCACAAACTCAGCAAAAGTGCGAGAAAAACTTTTAAGTGACGGGTCTGAGCTAACATTAAATAAAGCCGTGGACATCGCAAGATCGCACGAGATAGCACAAATGCAGCTGAGAACCTTCGATGCATGTACTCCGAGCGGCTCACGTGAACTGACTGTGAACACAGTATGCAGGCAAAAAACAAGAGCTCCAAAGAGCACTGAACAAAAAACGCATTACACAATTGAGACGGCAGCAATAGAATATGAAGCGACTGACGCATACACGCATATTCATAAGTTCACCTACTGCGGAAACAAACCACACGGTGGAAAAAGTCAATGTCCAGCTAAAGGAAGGCAGTGTAAAAAATGTGGTAAATTGCACCACTTCGCTAAAGTTTGCAGGACTGGGAAAGGTAAACCTGTGTATGCAGTGTGATGTCTCAGATAAAGAGGAAGACGAGCTGTTTATTGATGCAGTACGACAGAAACAACCCTCTGACGCTGAACAAGCCTTTGTAGACATATCAATAGGAAAGCAAGGTGTAAAGCTTAAGTTTAAATTACGTTCATAGACACGCTGCCGCTAAATATTCGCAGGCAAATCCACAACTTAATACTGGGAATGCCTGTTAAACATCTTAGATTCACGAGTAGCGATTTGAGTGGTGATCACTTCGATGAATGAAACCTGTTATCTTTACAACGGTTGACAACGAAGATGAGATGGTCAGGGATAGACTAGACAAACACGGAATGTAACTTGAACACAACACATCCTCCAAATACGAACTTGATTGAAAGAAATAATGATAATCAAATCCTTGATGACAGCAACACTCATAACACAAAACAATTACATTGACAGTCATGTTACGTTATTTTTAAAATGTTTCCTTTTATTTTTCATAACTTCTTTAGCACACTACTTCTCCGCTGCGAAGCGTGGGTATTTTGCTAGTTAGCTATAAAGGCTAAGATTTCCATCTCTCTGTCACTTTTCCTCCTTGTCAGGTTTTTACAGGGTCAAAAAGATGACCTACCTGGCTCCATCCTTCCCTATTTATAGGCCTGCTTCTTGGACAGTTGGACTGATGCAGCTCATTAGGGCAGGGCGATGCTTGGAGTTATGGACAAAGCAGGAGATACCGTTAGCAGTCACACTCCTCTTATCCTGAGAACTTACCAGAGCTGTCCAGATTATCCCAATGTACATGTGTGTGACACTATTTAGTACTTTTTATTTACTTTATATCACAGTATATTTTCTGTTTATTACAGCATTTCTGAAACAGTTCTGCAATAGTTACTACTACTTCCTCACAGCTTCAGAGGATTTGGTTGATCTCCTAGGACCACTCACTGTCTGTTGTAAAATAAGCACAGAGACAAAGAAAAAGGTTTGAGAATACACCTCATATACTTGAAAATGGTTGCTACATACTGTATAATAGGTCTCCACAGACATGAGCTCCATTCAGAACTGAGGTAGATTACAAAATGGCCGCTAGCTATATTTGACAGACAGGAAATGATGTCAGAGGTGGTTGTCATTTTGGAAGAAGAAATTATGTCATGAGGAGCTGGGGATCTGGTGCCCCAAAAGAGGTAGATGGAGATTTCTAGGGACCAGAAGAGGGCTCAGGAAGCTGGTTCTTCTGTAGGTCTGCAGGGGAAAAGAACAAAGAGTTAAAGGGCAGTGCCAAGCCCCTGTCCGGCGAGGAAATATAAGAATTCAAGCCCGTAAGCTGTCTCCCATGCGCATGTGTTTGACGTTGCAAAAAGTTTTTATGTTTTATGTTTTTGGTATATCTGCCTTATGTTGAAAGACATGGGTTTAAAACCCCATCTCATAATATTTAAACTGGCTTAACGCTATTCCAGAGCCTGAATTCAGAAAATTATGAATGCAAAACATAATTTGCCAAAAAAAAAGAATGCTCAATATTTGCATCATTTTTTTGTCATTTTTGAGAGTCAAGTTGATACAGGAGTTATAAAGAGAGAGCTGGTGGGCAGTTTAAGAGAATTGTGCCAAAATGCAACTATCCTGGAAGTATGAAACAAATACTGTAGCTCTGTCTGTTGTTCTCTTCATTATCATGACATCTGTCCAGAAGGGTGAATCAGAGTTGGAACAAACATCGGGTGAGTGGCTCGAGCATAACTGCCATATTGTAGAAAAGCGTGCTCTGTGACTATCTTCGGTACCGTAAAGATAGCAGCTTGCAATAATAATAGTGACAATATGTTTCATACTGGTCAGAAAAGGAAGACTAAAAGAGGAATAAAAGGAAGACTTTCACTGTACACAGTGCAAGTGACAATACTAATACAGCTACTAATGCTACTATTATAAATAATAATAATAAACTGGCGTCACCCATAGACGAGCATGTCAGCTCCCCCACCAACTGCCAGATTAAGTGTCCTGCCAATGTTTGCGTGTATCTTGTGACAGCCAAGCATTGCATTCTAAAAAAGCCCAGCTATAAATTCACAAATACAATTTAAACAAATGTGCTAATTCCTTACGGTTCAATTTTCCACTCATTCAGTGTTCATTTCTGAGTCAGGATTGCTGAAGGCAAATATCTAAGAGGGGAAGGATTATTTCAATCTTCAGTTTAAAATTTACCTTCATTTCCAGAGGTAATAAAAATTGTTTGCAGGGTAATATGAAACTGCCATGGTAAAGAAAATGATAGTCATGTGTAAATGTTGCCTGCAGCCATATTGTGCTTTTTCTTTATCAGCCCAAGAACTACAGAAGAAAGGAAATGCCTTAACATGATGCAAGTGGACTGTCTTGAGCTGTTGCCAAGTGAGTTACAAATGTGTGATTAAAAATGAAAAAGTTACTTTCTCTAAAAATTAAAAATGAAAAGAGGAAGTAGATCAATATCATGTTGCAGTGCTTTTTTTTGACTGCTGCTGCATTTTGTGTTTCATACAAAGCAGACTGAGTGATCAAAGGTAACTCAGAATTCTGAAAACAGAAAGTACAAACTTTATAAGTGAAAGTTTGAGGAATGACACAGGAAATGCTAAGTGGATGAGAGTGAACGTTATGTGAAGAAGAAAGCTCTTAAGGATTTGGGTCTTGAATTGGAAATGAATTGGCTATCTGGAAGTGCTGGGGGTGTGGGATTTGGAGCTGAGGGAGAACATTCACTTAGCTAATCCTGGAGAGGTGATGACTACCTGTTGTTGTCTCCTTAGATGTACGATTATACCTTAAAGCAGCGTTTCTCATCCTTTAAGTATTTGCGACCCGAGTTTTCATAACAGTTTTAATCGCGCCCACCCCCCCCAACATTTTTTTGAAATGTAGGTGCATATTATATTATACCTATTTAACTTTTATTGACATTTATCTAACTCTATATTTATTGGTCTAGTATCAGAATGTAGTTTAAGTTAATTTGTTTTGGTTTCAACAGATTTTTTTTCATATTTTAGATTCTTGTTTTCTTTTTTTCACATCTTCGCTCCCCCTTTTTGTTACTTCACGCCCCCCTAGGGGTGCCCACCCCACAGGTTGAAAACCACTTCCTTAAAATTCAGAGTAATAGCTCATCTTTTCTATATGCCACTTCAAAAGTGATGGCTCTCAGGCTAAGGATCTGCGCTGGTATGTAAAAGGTTGCTGGCTTAAATCCCATTACTACAGAAGGGATCTTACTCTGTTGGACCCTTGATCAAAAATACTACAGGGGCACTGTGTAGTGACTGACCCCATGTTCTGACCTCCAAAGGTCATGCAAAAAGACAATTTCTCCCTTGGTAGGAATTGATAAAGCACTAGGGAGCTTCGTCCCCTGCTCGCTTCGCAACCCCCCTACCTGTGCTATGCTCCAGCAACTTTGCGTCTCTGCTGCACGTGTATGTGGATTTCACTTTCACCAAACAACAAAACTTTTAATTCTCATGGATAGGCTTCTTCATTGGGAAGAAACACTACTTTTCCCTGATGGCAACACAAATTAAACAATCTACAAGTCTCCAACTTAAAGTTTAAAGCCAAACAATATCTACATACTTCTGTCATATCACCTATGTCCATATATTCAATCTCTTTTTGCTTTTACCTTCTCATCAATATCACATTGAATTTTGATTCCGTGTTTGTAATTACATCATGACAATGCCATGTATAACTTTTTTTAACTGTATAAATTTTTACAGGATCCCTGCCTTGCACCTGGCAGAGGGTCCCATCTGGGATGCCACTGTGGTAGCCGGCCCGGACACAGATAGGCGGACACGTTAATGTCACTCAACACACACGTTTATTTAAATTCTCCATATTTACAATTGTGCATGAACCCCCAAAAGTCCCCAAAGTCCTGGCCACAACAATGCCTCAGTTCTCTTCAGGCCGTCTCCTTGCCTCCTCCACCAAGCTCTGTCCAAACACAGACAGGCGGACACGTTAATGTCACCCAACACACATTTATTCATAAGTGCCATATTTACAAGTGCACACAACAACTCCAAAAGTCCCCAAAGTCCTGGCCACAACACAGTGCCTCACTTCTTCAGGCCGCCTCCTTGCCTCCACCACCAAGCTCTGTCCTTCTACACTCCCGACTCCAGCCATTGTCTGAAGGGAGGCGGCCCCTTTTATATGCACCCGGATGTGCTCCAAATGTCCTCCAGCGACCTTCCACCGACACGCCCCCGTGTGGTGGAAGCACCGGCTGTGTACCCGGAAGCACTCCGGGTGTCCCTGATCCTCATCTCCCCAGCAATTCCTGGTGTGGCGGAAGAGCCGATGTACAGGGCTCCCAAGGCACAGGGGCGCCCCCTGGCGGTGACCACGGGCCCCTACAGGGTAGAGCTTCAAAGCTCTGTACCCGTGGCCCCCAAAGGAACCAGGGTGGTCGCCCCCACGTGGTCTGAGGTGGACATAAGCCCTCTTCCAGTCCTCCTGGGCGTCCCGGCCGGGTCGCCACCCCAGGCATCTCCGACACTGCCCGTGAGTGAATATCGTTTCTTTCTCTCTACACAAACTGTATCTGACAATAGTATTCACACAAATGAGAATTGATTGAACCATGTGTGTGATTGTAAATGTGTTAGATGCTGGTAGGACTTTTCCAAATTTCTTTGCATAAAGTCTTGTCTTGTGGGGCTTGAAATTTTCTCTCACGGATTTCACTTTCACCAAACAACAAATCTTTTAATTCTCGCAGTTATGCCTTTTCATTGGGAAGAAACACTATTTTTCCCTAATGGTAACATGAATTAGATGATCTACAAGTCTCCGAAAAAAGTTTAAATCCAAACAATATATTCAATCTCTTTTCACTGTTCTGTTATTTCACTGAGTAATAATTTCCATTTGTTTGTGCTAATGCGAGGTTTACTATCATTTTTTTGAGACTTTCCAATTTTAGTACTTCCATTATCTCTAACCTACTCTCCATGTGTATCACGCCAACGTTTTTGAATTCATTACAATGTTCTACTTTGTCATCTACTCTTTGTCTTTTACTTCCAGGCCCCGGGCTTGGTTAAATCTCTTGGCACAAAGTCTCGTCTCCCGGGACGTGAAAGTGTCACTCTGAGAAAATCAGGTCTCATCTCTCTTCCCAAGATTTTTTTATTATAATAGAGAGAAATGAAAAACGATTAGGCTCCAAGCTCACTTGTTCAGTGATGCCCAGTACCCTACACCATTATTAGACTGCTAACACTTTTTCTTTTTAAGATTCTAAGAGCCGCAATCTCTAAGAATGACATAGCAAATTTGTTTGATAGGTATAATCATTTCGTAAGCAAAGCTCAGCATAGTCATATTTTGGAACACTGTGCCAGTAGGTGAATCTCTCTATTGTAGTCTGCAGATGGATTGGATGAGAAGATGGCATCAAGACATGCTTAGCCTCTTCTGGCACTACAACATCTACCATATACTAAAGTGCCGAAGTCTGTGTGTGTGTCCCTTTGGCATTGGATGCACACTGAGAGTCGTCTTCAAAGACAGGAAGTATAAAAGTGCCTCAAAATGATTGAGTCTGAGAAAACAGGCTTTGAAAGAACACTCCTGACAGAGGGAGCACTGGTCAAGAGAGGATCAGACACATGAGGATATTGAGGAAAGATACATATAGGGCAAGAGATATAAATAATTTAAATATTTATTCTAATACCTGCCTTTGACAAGTAGTGTAGCTAGCTCAAAGATAAAAAAGGGAATGCAATCCTAAAGAACAATGCTTGTCTGTAGTTTCTTCCAAGACTGTATAAAGTAATTACAGCACTGCCAGCTGCTCTTATATAATTTACTTCTAATTTCTTATTAACGGTGGCACAGTGGTGCATTTCTAAGATTCCTGGATTTGAGTCCAGTCTCTTTGGAGTCTGCATGTTCTCGCCATGCCTTCATTTTGACAAGTTGTCCTCTTTCACTTCCCAAATGTAAAAGACGTGTGCGAGGGTGTTAGCTGGCCCCAGGTAAGTGACTGTATGCGTGAGTGTGCCCAGTAGTGGACTGGAGCTACGTCCAAGGTTGGCTCCTGCCAAACACTTACAGCTGCCAATACGTACACCAGCCCATGAGGTCCTTTTAACAAAATTAGACAAATCTTTTTATTACTCTGAATTTATTTTTGATTCATTCATGCATTCAACCATTTATTTCCAGAACCTTCTGTCAGAGGTGGCTGGGGTGGCGACCAGGCTGGGACGCCCAGGAGGACCGGAGGAGGGCTTGTGGCTTCCCCAGACTATCTGGGGGCAACCGCCCTGGTTCCTTTGGGGGCCACGTGTACAGAGCTTTGAAGCTCCACCCTGTAGGGGCCTGTGGTCACCGCCAGGGGGCGCCCCCATGCCTTTGGAGCCCTGGACCTCAGCATTTCCGCCACACCAGGAAGTGCTGGGGGGAAGAGGAGCAGGGACACCCGGAGTGCTTCTGGAGATACAGCCGGCACTTCCGCCACACGGGGGCGTGTTGGTGGGAGATTGCTGGGAAGCACCTGGAGCACATCTGGGTGTGGATAAAAGGGGCCGCCTCCCTTCATTCGAGGCTGGAGTTGAGTGAGGAGTGGACAAAGCAGGTGAAAGGAGAGTGGAGGCGGCCTGAAGAAGAGGCAAAGTGTGTGCGAGGCCTGGACTTGGGGTAAAGTGGGTTGTGTGCACTGACTTTTGTAAGTAGTGTGAAAAATAAACGTGTGGTGGTGTTTTGCAACATGTCTGCCTGTCTGTGTCCGGGGCTAAGTCCACACCTCTTATTCGAATATACTGTTGTTTGGTATCAGAGAGGCAGGAAACAGCTCTAAATTTGGTACCAGCCCATCAGAATTGTATTATTTACATTGCAAAATTTACTGTTATTAATAGTATTATTATTCTCACCTGATAATACAACTCAGCTCTGTCATCATCTGCTTTATGCTTTCCTGTCACAGATTATCAGCCATTGATCACTAAGCTCTGCTTTTATATCTTGGGATGTCTTTGTGAATTGAAATCTCACTCTTCACACTCTTGCCTATTGATTCATCTCTGCTTTTCTGTTCGTAACCGAGCTGCTAGTGTTTTCCCAGCCTGCCTTTCTAAATGTGACTTTATCCCCTGTTGAAGGCACTTTGTCCAAATTCTGTCCAAAAAAGAAAATTCTTCCACAAAGAGACATAATCTTTCACTGCATGGTAAACCAAGGTTTAGGTTTGATTATGATCTGCAGTTGCTTTTGGAGAATTTCTAATATTTTTCTTCTGATCTTTTTTTATAGTATTTTCATTTAATGTTCATGATCCTTCTGTTGAATTACTATGGATGCTTACCTGCTGCAGCACATTTTGGTGACATACAGTAGTAGACACCATGTTACTTAAGACATAGGGGTTGCAATAACATCTAGTCAGAACATTCTTAAAAATTAAAGAACCTAACTCAGGAACAAATTGCATTTTTTGTTTAAGAATTTTATTATCTTAAATTAAGTTCATGACTAAAGTTCATGTTAATGTTCAACTGATCAATTGACCCACCAGTAGTCTTTAGGCCTCTGTTTCTGGTTTGCATATTCAACCTCTGCTATTCAAAAAAATAAAGTAACAACACTATCTTTCTTACGTGAGTGAATGACCGGGTATTCTTAGAACTGACAGCTCCACTTGATGAGTGGATTATTGCTACAGGAACAAACACACACACTTAATGTGTGGTGGAGGAAACATTTCTTAAAAACATAACAGTTCTTGCTTAATTTGCAATTTTGCTGAAACCGACTATACTCAAAATAAAAATATTCCAAATACGCTCATCCCCATGGCTACACTTTTTCCACAATCTGTTAGCATGCTAGTAAGTTCATAAGTGACTCACACTTCCTCCATGTTCTTTAACTTGCAAAAATAATCAACACCAGTTTGTCTCTCTGTACTAACCCTAGATCAATTTTTCACATAGTGTTTGGGTTACTACTCTATTCAGTATTGAATTTATTCAATCAACACTATAATTATCCAAAACATGTCAGGGTAAGGGGATATTATTTAGTCCCTGAAGTAGCTGAAGTTGACTTATTGGTGTAGACTGCTGATGCACCATCAGCAAAGAGAAAGGAACTGTGACCTGACAGAAGAGGCTTTCCTCATACTAGCCGAAGCCCGCCGTAGCATATGGCAGTGTAAGAATAGGAACGGAAAACGGTGAGAAAGGAATTCAGTATAACAAAGGCTTAGGAAACCACCGTCGCAGTATAACGAAAAAAGCAAGGAGTGAAACCAATGCCAATGGTCAAGAAAGTACCTTCCTGTAGCAGGCTACAAAAAACATAGACATACAGTATATAGATAGACGCCGCATTCACTGTGTTGTCCAGTCGACATGATAAATCAGCGCGTCCGTCATATTGCGAGTGGTAAAAGTGCAATTTAAATTAATACAGGTAGACGTGGAAACCGGGTTTTCTGATGAAAAAACAATAACGTTTTAAACAGTATCGTTTACATACAACAAATTTTGGCGAATCATTTACATGCAATTATTTATATCCATTTATACACTAAATCTGTGCGTATATTATGGTCTTAGAGTTGGTGGGTGGGGCTCTGTGAGTTGGCAAGCGTGTCTCCATGTCTTGCGTGCCCTCTCTGTGCTGTGTGTGGTGTAAAGTCAACGTGGCTCAGAGGTGCATGTGGACTTTTGCACAGACAAAAGCGACTGAGGCTATGTTTGGTGAGATGTTGCGTGCCTCAAGAGTGACGCTGGACTCGGGAGGACGGTTACAGTTGGCATGCATAGTTCTGTCATGCATATCCCATGATGCGGTAGGAGGGGTAGAGTTGGCGGGCGGGGCTCTGTCGAGCGTATCCCATGTTCTTAGAGTTGGCGGGCGGGGCTCTGTCTTGCTTGCGCTCACTGTCTTGCGTGCCCTTAGTGAATTAATTATATATATAGATGAAATTTATTTTACCCAAAATGCTACATAAAAGTCTTCTTCTGCCAAAAGAAATAACCCGATTTCGATTCATGAACTCTTATAGTTTATGTTGTGTAGGTTACCACTCTCCTTAGTACAGGATTTTCTTTGACTGAATTTGGAGATAAATTTTGGACTAGACAAACTAGTGATTAAAGAGTGACAGTTATTGCAATTTGAATTCCAAGGAATGAAAAATATTCTGATTAAAAAAAAACTATGTTGTGCACCCATATAAACAAAATATTTAACCATTAAGAATGAGTCAAAGAATCAAAGCTGAAACTTAAATTGGTTGCACAATAGATGTCCCAGAGGTACGTATTGAAGCTCTAAAAAATAGCACTTAAGTTTTATTATTACCGCAGCATCCTGCCATCAGGAAAAAAAAAAAACAAGCTGACAGGTTAAATTGGTTATCAGGAAGAAAAGTCAATAGGGTGCGGTGGGCTGGCGCCCTGCCCAGGGTTTGTTTCCTGCCTTGCGCCCTGTGTTGGCTGGGATTGGCTCCAGCAGACCCCCGTGACCCTGTAGTTAGGATACAGCAGGTTGGATAATGGATGAATGGATGAAAGTCAATAGGCAGGCAAGAACAAGAGAAGGGAAAGGCAAATTCGTTATTTGAAAAACAAAACAATGTAGAGTCAAAATCAAAAGGTAAACAAGAGAGAGTTTTGCACAAAGGCTTGTAATGGTATTCACAAAGCCAGATAGCAAAAGTCTGACCTCCGCAGAGGCGTGACCCTGGCAACTGCCTATCAACCAGGTATTAAAATGGTGGCCTTCAAATAAAAACAAAACAGTATTGCAGTATCTTAAATAACAATACAAAAGTAATTAATAACTTTCACAAGGCACCATAATACTTAACCAAGAAGGTCCCTGACCATTGACACATATGTTTGAAGAGGAGCTGGTGTAATGTTGATTGTTCTACCCCGAGTTGAGCAGGGGTGCTGTTATCCACAACTTGTGATTTTGACCTACAAATCAGAAGCTCGAGTACCCGTGATGTCACTTCCAGTTCCACTGTCCTAGTCCCGCCTCTTTGGCTCTAAAGGACATATCATTCACCACAAGCCATCAGTTACGAGTCAGTTTCAAATGGGCTCCCATCTGAAAAGATGCTCATTTTTAGAAATACTTTTTACTTTGAAAAAACTCTGTACTCTGCAATATATAGGGAACACCAGCTGATGTCCCGAACTTTTTTCTGACTTTGTGTATCATATTTTACATAATAAATAACACTATTATGGGATAAATCCTGTCTCACACACATGTACATGAGAGGCAGCTAAAGGGCTCAAACAGGGACAATTGCATGTTTGACCAGGGGGTGGTGAAGTGCACTAACTTTTTCTTTCAATCTTCTGCAGACCATTCATGGGAAATTCCACAGGGTTCCGGTGCCCATGTTGACATTACTTTCCCTTTGCCACATGTCAGCAGTTCTGTTTTGGACATTGAACCAGACACAACTCCTCCAAAAATTAGCTCTTTTGCAGCCTGGGCATAATACACGGGTGGCTGCCCCAAACCTTTTTTATGTCTCCTGTCCATTCTCGTGGCACCTGTTAAAGGGGAAATGTATCCTTTGGAGAAAAAAAAAGAAAATAAATGTGGTTTATGACCAGCAGTGCATCAACCCTGGTTTTATTTATTTTTACCTTTATTTGTATTTTTAGTTCCAATTCATTTACTGTTGCCTGTTTACATTTTGTTTTGTGTTTGTAATTTCACCCCAATGTCTCATGTTTCTCACGGTCCTTATTTTACAAGGTAAGACCACTATTGAAAGTAGTCCCTCTGGTGCAGCCATTATTTGACAGGGCTATAAAAACAGCTTTAACTAGCTTTAGCTGCTGTGTTCCTCTGCTTCAAGTTTCTAAGTAATTAGGTTCAGTTTTTGCCTCTTTGACGTTTTTTGTTTCAGTTTTATTTTTGACACTTTTGGATTTTTCCCCCAGCACACTACAAGGTTTTCCAGTCATTTTCAGTCATAGTCATTGTAAAATAAAAAGCGGAAGTCAACAAGACCAAACCCTGACTCAAACACAGAAACACAGTCCCAGGTTTAAATACTGGAAGGTTTTATTATATTTACCTCCAAAAAAGGGAGTTAAACACAAACACAGGTCTTTTCTCCTTTCTTTCTCCATACCGCACTACCCTCCACCACTCATGAGTTGCTCCACTACCTCCGAGCTCCGACTCGCTTGGATAAGGGAGTGAGATCTCTTTAATTACGGACCCAGGAGTACTTCCGGTGCCAGGTTGATTGAGCGATTGAAGCGCTTCCGGGTCACTCGGAAGTCCATTATAATAAGGAGCTTGTCTCCCTGCTGCGCCATCTCGTGGCATCCGGTGACACCAGCAGGGATACCCTGTTAGACTACATTTCTCGGCATGCCCTGCTGGCTTCTTACTGGGCGTGGATATCTGAGACTGTTACCATGGAGCGTGCTGGAGGAATAAAAACTCCCCAGCGATATCTCTTCTTTTACAGGGGCTGTTCAGTCTTCTCTACCTTCCGGGTCTGCTTCCTGTTTCCTTCCCAGTCGGAATGCCTGTCCAGCCCATGTGACATCTGCACCATGATTTATATAATCAGTTTTGGACAGTCACTCTGTATGACTATATGCCGTGTTGTGACTTCCTGGGTAATTTAGTCACAGTGACATGCAGTATCAAAGATGGTGAAAGGAGAGTTGGGCCTGTAAAAGACCTGCTACATGCAGGCCGTGATGAACACCAGCCTGTGAATGGGGTGCTTCCTTTTAAAGTTCAAAAATATAAAGTAATATCCCAGACTTTACAAAAATGTCTCACAAGGGAGAAAAACCTTGAAATTCTGGTTTGTAGGAACAATCCCAATAAGGAATCTTTATAAAAAATGGATTTATTAACAAAACATAGGGAAAAAAAAGTTAGGATTTGCCTTAAAGGCAACTCAAGGTGAACAAGTCCCAAAACACAGAGTAGAATCCAAAAACTACAAGCAAAAATAATCTAGTGACCAGAGAATAGCAAGTGAAAAGCAATACTTACTTAAATTCTTACAGAAACTCTTTGTGCCACCATTGGATTTCACTTCCACCAGAGAACATAAAACCAGAAGAAGGACCCAGCAGCAGTGAGGTTAGAGTGGCCCTGCCTTCCGGGACTTCATCCATAAAGCACATGGAATAGATGCTACTTTAAAGGGACAGTACATAATAAAGAAGTAAAAAACAAATCTAGCAGATATAAAGTATAAAACAATCAATCAATCAACATTTATTTATATAGCACATATTCATGCAAAAAATGTAGCTCAAAGTGCTTTACAAAATGAATAGAAAAATAGAAGACACAATAAAAAATAAACATAAGTCAACATTAATTAACATAGAATAAGTAAGGTCCGATGGCCAGGGTGGACAGAAAAAACAAAAAAAAAACTCCAAAGCTGGAGAAAAAAAATAAAATCTGTAGGGGTTCCAGACCACGAGACCGCCCAGTCCCTCTGGGCAATCGACCTAACAGACAACAAATAAAAGCCAGGGTAAAAGCTCTGGCTGTAATATAACAATAGGACTCAGTAACTGGCCATGGCAAACTGAAGTCTTAGGGTGAGGACTTCTGCGTGTTTGAGAACCGAACACCAATGAGCACTCAGCCGGAGGTACAATGCATGTACATCAATCCAACAGCATACATGGTGGTGGCGGTGCTGTCAGCTTGCAATTTGTCCTTTACGCTGAGCTGGAGGAATCTCCTTATTGGTCATTTGGGTTATCCCAAATGAATAGTAATACTACAGAGGGAATTCCTGGACTGAGACAGCATACAATGCTGACAAAAAGACAAGAGCCTACAAGAAGGTCCAAAGAAGAAGAAGAACTGCAAAAGCAACCTCAAGAAACAAAATAAAATGGGGATGATGGACTGTACAAACAGAGGAGGTGCTTGTGGAACTTTGCACTCAGTTCAAACGTCAGTTTTGATGTCTCATCTTTGTCAAACATGCTGCACATTCATTGGCTGCCAATATGTGTTGCCCTTACTTTTGTAGTGCAATACGGAATGCAAAACTGCACTGACAAGCCATGAGGAAGTAATGTAATGGGTGATCAAATGCAATTCCTAATCACGGATTCTGATGCCTTTACGGCAACAACATCCAACAACAGCAGTCATTAAGTAAGACTAGCTGTCCAACTTGAAGTCATGTAGTGAGGGGTCAGCCTTAGTTAAACTTACTCTTTGTTACTGTTAATTAAAGGTTTTTATTTGCTCCCTCTGTTACTTTTCCATTTCTTTATATTTCTGAGTTGGTCATTCCTTTATTTAAGTGTTGATTTCATCATGTTTATTCATTATTGTTGTGTTTCTTTCTTTTACATTTTTTGTTTGATATAACTTAATTAACACAAATTAATTCATTCTTAAGTGTGGCCATTTGGGCTTTGAGGGGTTTTGACTTTTCCTGTCTTTGGACTTAATCATAAAAAGTTTCAAATTCTATTGCGCCTCCAGGTACTCAGCAAAAAATTGGAACTTAATTCCAGACATTAGGGAGTGCTTAATGCAAATTACTTTTCCAAGAGTCAAGATTCTGTTGGTATACCTGAAATGTCAGTCAGTCTATCAGTCAGTCAATCAGTCTTTACTCTACATGGCAGTATTAACAGACGGCCTTGTCCAGGGTGAGTGCCTTGTGTCTAATTCTCTCTGAGCAGAATTAAACCAGTTAAATAATGTGAAGATGCCGGGATTATTAACAGAATGCAATATCACAAGGTTCTTTACACAGTGAAGAGAATTACAAGGAAGTATCAAGAATCCAATATGATAAATCAAAGCCAGCACAACTCAGCATCACTAACAAACACTAAGAAGAATATACTGCACACATTTTAACAAGTACAGACAGACAAACTTTTCCCATTATTTAAATGCATGTTTTTTGCAGAAAGAGCATTTTCCATTTTAGAAAACGAAGGCCAAACCTAAACATGTATTTGAATTTTCAAAGCTGTTATTTAGCTTTTAACATTTTGAGTAATTTCTGATTCTTGTCGGAGCAGAATTACATACTGAAAAGGTCTTGTGTCTTCTTTGCTCTCATATATGACTGAATCCACTCACCCTTCCAGTTACTCTAACGCTCAGAATCCCCAAAGGAGTCAGTGGCAGTGCAAACCCATACTCCTACTCCTCTCCTATATATTAGACAACGTGACTAAATGAAATGACTAACTAGATAGTAATTAAGAAGTCTCTATAACAAGCTCTACAACTGAGTCTAGGTTTCCATAGAAACATGAGGTTTGCACAGACCTTTACTCCCATCAGCACTAGGAGATTTAATTCCTCCATGGCACCTAGGCTATTTTCAATGTTATTTAAGCAAAGGCTGTAAATGCAGTACTTTAAATATCAGTGTACACAATGCCCAGGAATGTAGAAAACACAGATGAAGCTATAAGAATAAAGACTCAAGTGAAATACAAAGTTATACTCCATCCATCTGAGCTGTGGACTGGTAGCAAAGAATGTGGCCAGATCTCATATTTCAATAGTACGTGGCCTTCTGTAAGTCACATCAAATGTCTTAGCTCAAGCAGTTTTTATGTTTTCAAAATGCAGAGGCTTTTGATATTCTAAAGAGTGCTTTACAAAAATATAAAATGTTGGGGGTGGGAATTGACTATAAATGAGAGATAGTCAGCTTATAATATCTACTCCTCAACATGTTTCCTGCTGTTTCCCATACTCAATCAAACACTCTATTGCAAGTAAAAATGTTGTTGTGCTCTGTACATTTGAAAACACTACTTCTGCAATTACTGCTACTTGAATAAAAACACAGGGTTACACAGGCAAACCCCAATCTTATCTGAAATGTTTTAAAGACATTCTTTACCTCAACCTCCCGCCACCTCTCAGAAGTGGTTGATGGCACCATGACATGTAGATCCCACAACCAGCACAAGGACTGTTAGATAGATAGATAGATAGATAGATAGATAGATAGATAGATAGATAGATAGATAGATAGATAGATAGATAGATAGATAGATAGATAGATAGATAGATAGATAGATACTTTATTAATCCCAAGGGGAAATTCACGTTATCCAGCAGCAGTATACTGATACAAAAAACAATATTAAATTAAATTGTAATAAAAATACATGTAAAAGCAGACAATAACTTTGAATAATTAACTACACCTGTCAAGGAGTACTTGGGGTAATATTTCTGTAATAAACGAAAGTCCAGTGTGAACGCTAGTGGTCGCTGTTGCCCCTTTAAAACCAAGAGACCGCTGCTCAGGACACAGGATAAAAGTACTAAGAAGTTTTTTAATACTTTGTCTTATTATAAACAGTGCCCTAATCACCTCAGCAACAAATAACAGGCAAGTAATAACAATTAAACACACAATAAAACACAATTCTCTCCTCCACACCTCCCAGCAAGCGTTGTCTACTACCTCCCAACTCTGGCTCGCTTGCTTGGTACCCTTTATATTGTCCTCGACCCAGAAGTGCTTCTGTCCTTCCTCTCACATGACTTGCTAGCACTTCCAGGTCAGATGTTGAGCTGATTTTTTTCTTCAGCCCGGAAGTATTCACAAGTCACAAGGACAGAAGTTCTGAAGCTATGGATGAGGTATGGCTCCTCCGGTCCTTTTATAGCTCCTCCTGATGGCACGCACAATAGGGCTGAGAAACCAAACTCCAAGTCCCAGGATGCCCTGCGGGAATCCGGGGCATCACTACACTGAAGGGGAGTTGCCATGTAGCGCTTTGGGAGAATCAGTGTCCAAAAATATCTACCTTCCCTCAACCTTCCATGCTTTGGGCATCCCGGCAGGGTTGAGCTGCCAGCCATCCCTCACACCAGTTATTGTATCTATAATCAGACATACGGTGCTGAAAATGGAATGGAATGTCTAGTAACATGTGGTATAGAAATGGCCTAGAAGGGGCTACTGAATAATGGTGCATTTCCCAACACCAGTAGCCACATTATATACAGTGCATCCGGAAAGTATTCACAGCGCATCACTTTTTCCACATTTTGTTATGTTACAGCCTTATTCCAAAATGGATTAAATTGATTTTTTTCCTCAGAATTCTACACACAACTGGCTGTAATTGCTGCCAAAGGTGCATCGACAAAGTATTGAGCAAAGGCTGTGAATACTTATGTACATGTGATTTTTCAGTTTTTTTATTTTTAATAAATTTGCAAAAACCTCAAGTAAACTTTTTTCACATTGTCAATATGGGGCGTTGTGTGTAGAATTCTGAGGAAAAAAATGAATTTAATCCATTTTGGAATAAGGCTGTAACATAACAAAATGTGGAAAAAGTGATGCGCTGTGAATATTTTACGGATGCGCTGTATTATCAGATGGTGTCTACCTAGTGAGAGGAGCCTCCCTGTATTTAGGTGAGATGCCTATGGTGTCATGAGAATACAAAAGTGAAAATAGCCCCAGTCCTGCAATAAAATGGACTTCAACCCTATTGTCAACTTTAAAATGTCTCACAAAAATCTGTTGCCAGTTAAAGAATAAGTTTGTTATTTATCAAGTCAAATATATGTCTACACTGTCATTATATATATTTGTTTGCTGCATTAAATTGTTTTCAAAAGTGAAATATTTTTTAAACATTTTAAAAATAACTAGCCCACTCTTGAATTTTATAATGAAGCTAATGGTTACTGGAGTAAAATTACAAAAAAAAGACTTAAAACTTACCGAATATGTCCACTTCATAGTAGCAAGGGTTTGAATTTAGGAAATCATGGATTCCGCGTTTCTGTGTCATGCCTGAGACAACAAAAGTAAACGAAAATAATACATTTTATCACAGGTTCTTGGTAGTACTTTCTCACTTGATGAACAAAAGATTCATCGGTCCATAAGACTTTCTTCCAGTCTGCAGTAGTCCACAGCCGGTATTTCAAGGCCCAGGCAAGCCTCGGCTTCTTATTTTGTCCTCTGAGGAATTGCTTTCTTACTGCCACTCGCACTGTCAGTCTCCTCTTCGCAGTACAAACTGAGACTTGCTTTTTTTGACTTCTGTTAAGCTGTTGTGCTGTGAGGTGTCTATCATACAAGCTGGTGAACCTCAGAAACGTGTGTTCTGATTGGGTTTTGGTTTTGATTCTGCCAGATCTCTTCCTAACAGAGTGTCTTCCAGTTTCTAGTTTCCTTTGGATTGTGTAGGACACCATACTCACTGACCTTTTGATTTTTATTTTTTTGCAGTATCCCTAAATGAAAAGCCTACTCTTCTAAGGGTAATAATGCTCTGTCTCATTTCATTTGTTAATTACCATTTTCTTGCCATTATGACTTGAATTTTTTTTACAAATATACACATATCTACTGTAAATGCATAAAGATTTGCCTATAATCAAATGCATCTTAACTTTCAAACAACTACACATACCTGTGATTAAACATGTATGCCCCATTAAAGCACAGCACACATTGAAGCATGAACAACTGCAGCACTCATGCACACATATGTTCACACACACCAACACACAGGCACACTCAAATTCATACATACATGCACATGTAAACTGCACACATTACTTGGATCCTCATATGCTCACTTGTATACACAGTCAGACACACACATACATACGTGTGCAGACTCACATCGTTCTTTTCACACCCACACGCATGCAACACAAATCATTTACAGCTAATGAGAGGCATCACTAAATGCAATCACTGGCATGTTTAACTCCCCGATGAAAAAGCAGACTGAATTCAACACAGCCACTCAGGGCTTTCTCTGTGTGGTATTTAACTGATTGCAGTTTTCTTTTTCTCCTTTTTTTTTACCATTAACTGTGCGACTCAAAAATTTAAATTTATTCAGTGAATTCTTTTAATAAGAATCATCCATCCATTATCCAACCCGTTATATCCTAACTGCAGGGTCACGGGGGTCTGCTGGAGCCAATCCCAGCCAACACAGGGCACAAGGCAGGAAACAAACCCCGGGCAGGGCTCCAGCCCACCTCAGTAATAAGAATCAATCAAGTTTATTTTATATACACACCCAAGAGCAAGTACAGGCCCATTCTGCCCCACACTCACAATCACAATTCATTTAAATTTAGAAAAAAAAAAGTTGAGCCAAGCAAAATGACACCTTTTATTGGCTAACTAAAAAGATTACAATATGCAAGCTTTCGAGGCAACTCAGGCCCCTTCTTCAGGCAAGATGTAATCATAATGGCTAACACGGTACAACAACCTAGTACTACAGAAAAAAAAAGTTGTAATTTGAACATAAGTTGCTTATTACCTTATTCCATTTTCATTAATAATGGTCGTCATATGTAAAGTTTGTGCTAAGATCACCTTTAAGTGAACTTCCATCTTTACGCCTGTGTTCTAATAAAGGAATTCATTGTACAGTATAATAATAGCTCACTTCGCCATATTGTTGAACACCTCTTCAGCCTATACAGTCAGTATCATTTTGATTTAGTAAAATATTAGCTGTCCATTCACATTCTTAACCCTCTTTAGTAAAACTTGAGGTACTGAAAAAATGTGTTTATTACTTAAGCATCATTATGTAACAAGACCCTAACAAAGGCTTCTTTTGGTTTTAATTACACTTACAAAGCATCAGTAAACTGTTGATTCATCTCTGCAATGTGACTTCACTTTGGAGATGTCTGAAGTGGCTTAACTGAACCACATTTCTCTTGATATTACACATTTATTATAAGACATGTGAATCCTTCATATTAACAAGTCATTTTACATCATGTCAATATGCACAGCAATGGTTAAGCGATCTACTGATGTTTTTACAAGTGCTATGAAGACCAAAAGAAGCCTTTGTAAAGGTCTTGTTACCGAAGAGTAAACGCATAAGAGTTGTATTTTTGCAGTGCCTAAACTAAAGTGTTACCCCCTTTTCTAGCTGTAGCTTCACAGAGGCCAGAGCCAGTGGTGGTCTCATCATCTTAACCTGGATACAGACATACAGCACATGTAGAGGCTGTAAAGGGAATGACCTATCAACCAGCCCCGGATGAGACAGCAGCCCACTGCATGGCACACTCACACAGGCCAATTCAGTCTTCTTAAATACTCATCTTTGCCATGTGAGATTACTCCGGAGAAAGCACCCAAGAAAATTGAGAGAATGTGCAAATTCCAGAGATAGTGAACAATGCAAGGCACACATACTAACTATTGTACCACCTTGCAGAGAACTGTATAGAAATAGTGAATTGACTTGAATATCATTAAGTGTGTTCTTTAGTTTTACGGGACAAGCCAGTCTTAACTGCTGAGGAGCTCACAAAAGAATTGTAAATTTCCTTCGACTTCATACACAGAAAGAATGAATCCAGTTAATATGAAGAAGTCTATCATTTCACAGAGCCAGGAGCACCGAGACAAAACCTGCCTGCATTATAATGATTGTAATGCGTCCCTAATTAAAATGTAATTGCCAGTAAATCAGCTTGCTTCTGTTAGCTTCTGCATTAAATTTAATTTAGACTCAGATGAAGCAAATATCAGTTAATTTCTTTTTTGTGCCTGGGAATTCAGATGTATGCTCATCTTCACAGGTTGTAAAAAAGGAATCTGGCGGCCAGATTCACTCACGAAGGGGGCCACCTCTCTGTTCATGCTTGGGACCCCACCATTGGAAGCACAAGGAGTTCAAACCTCTGTTTGAATGAAGGATGGCCAGAAAACTGTGAGGCCTGAAAGTTTACAAATTCAAAGGAAGGGCTGGGAAGTGGATAGAAGTCAGTCATTCTACTTTTTTTTTCCAGTATTTAAGTACAGCTCTTGAAAGTCACTCTGCAGTTTTGAAATAGGTTTAGTAAAAGGATGGATGGACAGATGGAGAGGTGGAAGTTATGAATAGATATTTTTGAGAAAAATGGAAAATTATTGCCTGTCAGCCTCTTTATTCAAAACATTCAATCTCACTTGATCTGCTTTTCCTATAAATGTAAAGAATGGGAATTGTCAGGATGATTTCTCTTAGGACATTTTCCAATATCTCTCCTTCTTGTTTCATCTTCTACACTCTCTCTACTAACTGTTATACCTCCTTCTTCCCAATATACTAAGATAGTTTACCCCGTGTTGGGTCCATTGCACATTCTGAAACTGCATTTGTCCTTCTCCACTATTTGATTTTGTCAAAGGATGCTTTGATTTTTTCCTACTCTGTACCGTGTGCCCATTGCAACATTTCTGTAGCTGCTTCCAATTTTGTACTTCCATCTTGCAGTGAAATTATCATCTGTTCGACTCGAGTTATAGTTCCTCTTCTTCATGCCCAGTGTCCAGAGGGTGACTTGCCATAATATATCTAAGCAGTCTCCCAATCTTTCTCAAATCTGTCTTACATGTATGTGCTATGCTTTTCCAGTGATCTCAATTAAGTTCAGTCAATTGTTTCCTTTGTTTTAACACTCTCCTCATTGATGCTTCATGGTTTTGTGTGCTACATAATATAAAGTAAAAGTCACTCAAAGGCAGCAACTTTGAAACTTCCATCTTTTCCAACAATATTCTTTCATCCCTTTCTGATTTATGCTGCTCTTTATATTGGTTTGTGGAGGTTTAAATAAAAAGAAAATTAGATGCAGATGACTAACAGCTGCAGTGGACCCCTACCTTCAAACATCATTCTTGTAGATCACCATATTCAATTTAATATTTCTACAATTCAAAATTACAGTTTTAACATTACAGGAGAAAATTACTTCAGTTCTTATCTACTTGTAAATCTGCCTCTTCATTTTATATTTCATTACCACTTATTCACCTTTATTTAATGTTCTTTCAATTGCTTCTGTCTTGCGTTTTTTTTTTTTCCAAGATTCAAATAATTTAAACCAGATTCAGTAAAAATGAATTACAGCTCTTTGACGCCTCATTATTTGGACTCCCTTGTGAGAGTGTAATGGGTCCCCTTGGCCATACTTCATTAAAGAGTATCGCTTGTTCCAGAAATAACCTGGGTCCTAATCTCATCCTTTGATCTACTGCATTATTTAAGACCCCGGTCACTGTCCATGTGGAGTTTGCGTGCTCTTACTGTGGTTTTGATCATCTTCATGTAGATTTTTTTTTCTCTTCTATCCCAAACCTGTACAGTTTAACATAATAAGCCACTCCAACTTGGGCAGGTATCAGTGATGTTGTCATTTGCAGGCTTTTTTTTTGAGCCATGACCAGGAATTGGCCCTACTTTTTTGGAGCTCTGTAATGGAATTAGCAGGGCTCACAATATTTTCTGTTCAATTGTTTCACAAACTGCTTTTATAAGAGTTTTGTAAGAGTTTCTGTCTTTTTACTAGTAAACCACACATTTTAAAGGTCTTTTAATGTGTTTCCAGTTTTTGAAATTTTCCAGTTCTTGGCATTCTCAGCACATTTCTTTTATTCCTAAAAGGAATTCATCCATTATTGAACTCTTCTAATTAAGGACAAGGTCAAGTTCTGTCAGGGAGTATGTGCTTCAAGGCAGGAACAAGCCCTTAACAGGCACACACACATACATTCTTGGCGGTTTCAGTGTCACCAGTTAGTCTAAAATGTTTGTTTAATTTAAAAGCAGAATACCCGGAACAAAATTCTATGCAGCGAAGGTGAGAACATGCAGCCTCCACATAGACAGCGGATCAGTAATCTGGACCTGTAAAGCAGTAATGCTAAGCACTGCAACTGGCTTCTTCTGCTGTATTGATCAGGATTACAAATTCCCTAAGAAGAAGCTACATTTTTTAAACCAAGAGCAATAGAAGAACTTCTACAATTATCTGCCTAGGAACTGCCTTCAAACACACAAGCGGAGCACTTTCTGGTGATGTCAGCTGAGCTATCACTCACTCTGAATATACCTTTTGTGCTATTCCACCACCACACTCCAGCCACAGTGCAGATCCTGCTGACTATGCCAAGTGTTATGTCGTGAAATCACACTGTGATCCATCCCAATCCAGACATTCGCACTGTGTTAACTGCCACTGTCCTGCTGTGAATTGCAACAGGCCTCAGAAGCTCATTTTAGGAGAATTGCTCATGGCATAACCCATAATCTTTGTAATCCATATGTCACCTCTATAGGGTGGTCCACATCTAATTATTCAATTTTCATTACGCTATAACTTATTAAGTTTATTACATAGAAAATTGCCCGAAAAATCTCAGACCATCGAGAAGTGTGCGAACTGACGACATAAAGAATCGTCTTCGCACCGAACTGGAATTGTGCCCGCTTAAATCAAAGTCATCCAGACGATCTGGATCTGCATAATTAGATCTGGACCACCCTGTATATAAATGAATTAACAACAATCTATACATGCTGTGTGGACGAAAACTCAGACCAGACAGCAGGTGCGGTTATAAAGCAGTTTTATTTTTCAGAGTCACGGTGAGAAGAGTTTCAGAAAAGCAGACAATCAAATATACATGACAGCGTCAGGGCTCTTCTGAACCCCGTCTGTTGGGTGGGGTCCAGTTTTATACCCTTAGAATGCGTGATTTAATATCATTTTAAATGTAACAGTCAACACATTTATTATACACAAACCTTGAGCCCCTTCAATGTCCCTTGTAAAACTTGATTTCTTGGCTCCTTTTGTTATGGCGTTCAGATGTAAGCTAAGGGAAAACGTGATAAGGCAGACTCATGTGTGGAATGCTCAGACCTTGAGTCCTTTGCACAAATATTTTTCTGTTTGCTAAAACAAAGCATGCTATTACATGGTTTAGTGAAGCTTACTTCTCAAACATGAATTAGTACAAGGGAACGAAGAGAACATTCAGTTTCCACAGCTATCACACACACATATCAGAGGATCATCTTCTGGGCTCATGTAAGATATGCCCATTCGAGGAGCTGTCACTAGCTGTGTCGTCTTCCAAATCCTTCTAGAATGACATCGAAGTTGTGGCAGTCATGTGTAGAACTTTCATGCATGGATACTGTAAGCATACTCACCTCACATTCTCTGTGTGTTTTAACACATTTGTATTTATAAGTGTGCCAGTTCTGTATTTAGTAATCAGTTGAATATATACGTATTTTAACTGAGAATTGTAAAGAGCACTCTGTGTCTGCACTCAGTGAAGTGTGCTATAGATTAAATAAGTTGTAAGCTTCATCTATGTCTTTTGTTGCTTGAGGCACAGTGACACAGAGGTTAGCACTGCTGCCTCACAACTCATGTCACAGGACATAATAATCAGTCCAGCACAATCAGCAGATGCTTCCCCAGGCCTCAGGAACACTTAAAAGACCATTACACCACTATATTCCACTCAAAACTAGTTCAGTTCCTCAGTCCTCATTCACCTGAATACATTTAGTTTTGCAACATTAACAAAAATTTCTGTTATTTTGACAAACTAGCAGTAAAGCAAACTCTGCAGTGTTCACTCACCACTGTTAAGAAAAGTCTACTTTCACCAGATGAGAAGAGACATAAGACAAAAAGTTATGTTCAAAAACCAGGAGATGAGATGAAAAATCAAAGACAAACAGTGGAAAGCAGGGGTCCAGAATCACAATCCTGGGGGACCGCAGTGGCTGCAGATTTTTGTTCCAACCCAGTTGCTTAATTAGAAAGTAATTCTTGGTAATAATTGAATTTCATGGCTTGTTAGTGCTTTAACTCTGCTTTGTCAGGTAATTCTCATATCCTTTGATTTTCTTCCCTTTTCTAAGGATATCATCCAAATGATTTGTAGGCTAAAATGGATGAGTAATTCTCAGTCCTTCACTTTTTTCTCTTCACTTTCCTTCCAAGTATTTAATTAAACCCAGTAGTGTATGATAAATACACACAGGTGTAAATGGTAAAACGCTAAATGGAGAAAAGCTGCTCTCTTTTGTCATTTGCATGTTATTGCTAATTAGCAGCAATTAAAAATCAAGAATACAGCTGTTTAAGACTAAAATAAGCAATAAGAGTTCAAAATCTTAACAAGTGAGACAACTAAAGTGAAGCAGAAGTGTTACTTGAGCAATAAGTCCTTCTTATTAAGCAATTGGGTTGGAGCAAAAGCCTTCAGCCACTGCGGCCCTCTAGGACCGTGATTGAGGACCACTGGTCAAAAGTCAAAACAGGCAAGCCAAAAATAACTGAATGTACTGTACCAAAGCCCAATATACAAAATTAGAATCAAAGTCATCATTCTCACAAAAACAAAATCTGACTACTAGTAAAAGTCAAACAGGGGTATGCTTTATATCCAGGAATTTGAACAAGGTGGATATCATGCTGTCATGTTAAATATGGATGGTATCATGCCTTGAATTTTGTCTCTATAACAACACCAAACAGCCCAAAATAGCAGTACCCATTAGAAAACAAAATGGCAGTGTAAAACATTTAAAATACAATGATATCATTTTAAAGAAATGGGAAAAATTACAAAAAAGGAAGAAATTTGTACAAAATGTAATTCTTTACACTCAGAAACCCCCACATCCATTACAAACAGTAGTAATTCTTTAATGAACTGAAATGAATAAGGGCAGACTGAAATGAGATTGTGACACACAGCCAGTCCTCAATCGACAAGGAAAGGGAAAGCAGTCCAGAAGTCTAAAGAAACAGACAGAAGGTGAGACATGTTAGAGGTGCTTGGATTTAGGCAAAATGGCAAGGTGCTCTACCTGACAGACAATTGGACCCAGAGAGGCAACAGGGTTTAGCTTATCTTCATTATTTGGACACCATGTTCTCCTTTTTCCTCTGCCAGACATTTGTATTTATTTTTATATAATAAATGTTAATTTCTAATATACTTTGTCTCCTAGACATGATTATGTACTCACAGATGTTACTACAGCAGGCCATGTTATCTTTACTGTGGCACAGGAAAATAATTCTGTTAGATATGAAAGTGGAATGAGAGAAGAAGAAACCTACATTAGTGAGTGGACAACTCCTCCACACATCATGTGGGTAGACTCAGACTGGAACAGGAAAACAAGTATTTACCCTTTTTAAATGTTGCCACAGGAAATAAATAATCCATATGTACTAACAGGAGAAGTTATGGGGGACTAGCAGAAGACCAGTAGGAAGATTCCCACAAGACAAGTGGTGACAGCAAGGAGTGGATGGAAAGCAATCAGCCTGAGAGCTATTTAGGCCACTAGGCCCATTAATGACAATTGCATAAACATTAATGAAGAAATGTGCTGGGGTGTCAGAGGAAGCTTTCAAAGCGCATTCCTGATCACAAGAGTGTTTTAGTGATTAACCAACAAGTGACCTCTCAGTGGAGTTTATTAAAGACTGCTCCTTTCCAAGGCCTAATTCCATTAAGAATAGCTGAGTAAGTTGGGGTAACAGTTTGATTGGCAGTTTGGTAAAGACAACATGTCTTTGTTATGACCAAATGAGGTACAATGAAAAGTAAGAGAGAAATGAAGGTAAGTGGGAGAGGCACAGCATCTTGTGTGGCAGACAAGTGGACTGTCAGCAATAAGTAATATTTCTGGGACCACACTCTATAAACTCACTCTCAGTAAGGATGCAGGATATAAAGTATTTGTTTGCCTCTGCTCTTCATCTTTTCTCGACATTTCCCATGCATGATGTGATGTAAAGTAGGGGTACTTTTTGTGACAAAATTGGACTGTTGCGCTCCATGTCATGCCAAACTTCTATGGGATTAAATAAAAATAATAATTAAAATGAGCTTTTTTATTGAATTTCCACACTTTGAATAATGCCAGAGTATCAAAATGGTTTATATGAGTGTGTGAAGTTGAGCTTTTGCCAAATAAAATTGTATTATCTTATTTTGGTGCATGTAACTTATATTTTAATGGCTGTAAATTGTTTTGAAGGTTATGACATTGACTTCAGCAGTCTGCCATTTAATGAGTTTTATTTTTCTTTTCTTCTTAGTATAGTTAAAATGCCCATTGCCAGTCACGTGGAGAATGATGTCACATGGACAGCACTATAAAACACCCAATTTAATAAGGCGGCACTGGGTGTCTTAGTTTTAGCATTTTTAAATCAACTTAGCGTAGTGCAGTGGACTTTAAAGACCTTAAACTCTATCTTATGAGTACTTGATTCCATAAACTGTTTCTCTACCTTGCTTAATGGCGTCACTGACCTTAGCCTTTCCTTGACCAAGTCTTACCTTTGTTCTAACTACATGCATGCTCACTAGTTTTGAAATACTTTCAAGAAGACTTTAGTGTTAGGAACCTCTGGCTGTTTTGCACCTTCCTGTTCACTTTTGATGGCTTCAGTTAAGCTATCCATCAGTTAGTATTAAGTTTTTTATCTTCCCAGTATTTTTTCTCCTGCTGCTTGTAGGATTAAAACAATGTGAGTGTGTTACACAGTGCAAAATAGATGTACAGTGGAAATGGGAGAACACAAGGTAACAAAGAAAATACGAAAGCTGAAAAGAAACCCCCTCAGCTCTAGAGAACATGAGATTCCATCCCTCTGTCCATCAAATGAAGTGGTAACCCACCTCTTAAGAACTCCACACAAAAGGAACGAACATGTTTGAATTCCTTGTCTAGTGAGCCTTCAATGTTTTTCTCCTTCCACCTTCACTGAGCCACTAGTGTCAGGTGGCTTTTAATTCTCTGTGCCTGGATATACTGCTACCGGTAAGCTTGTGATACATTTTTTCAAAGCCTTGCTCATCATTAATCGATCTGAGATATCAGGGTGCATCTGTTGCCACATAGAAGTAGAAGATGTGAGCTTCCAATGATATGCATTTCTTCTCTGTGAATTGGGTGCCTCCAGTGAAATCTGTACCTTTAGTGTAAGTCTGATTTGCTGGGGACTGGACAACACCATACCTCTCTATGCATTTATTCTCAACATCATTCAACACAGATGAGTTTGAGCTATCAAGATTTCTACATGAAAGAATCTGTGTTTTCCAATGAATGCATTACTTCTCTGCAGGTTGCATGCCCCCTGCAAAATCTGAGTCCCTTGTATAGCCTCTTCCTGGGGTCATTTTTGGCACAAGCTCTTGAATCCCTGAATTCTAGTACTCTAATCCAGCGTTTCTCAACCTTTAAGTATTTGCGACCCCATCATTTTTTTGAAATGTAGATGCATATTTTATTATACCTACTTAACTTTTATCGACATTTATCTAACTCTATATTTATTGTTCTAGTATCAGAATGTAGTTTAAGTTCATTTGTTTTGGTTTCAACAGATGTTTTTTTCACATTTTTGATTCTTGTTTTCTTTTTTTCACATCTTTGCACCCCCATTATTACAGGTTGAGAACCACTGCTCTTATCACTAGCTGTGTTGCCTGTCCTGTAGTATCCTTTGAGAATATTGCAGACATCCTTCTAAACTACTGTTCACCATCTGTGACTCTCGCTTTTTGTTCCTTTGATGCCTTCACTTTCTTCTAATGTGCCGCTCACAATCCCAGGGTCTATGGTCCTCTCACAGTTCTAGTTGTATCTTTTGGGACTGTTCCATGCCATGTACACATGTTGCACACTTGTCCTTAGGAATCCCATATCAGCTGAGTAACCTCATACTCCAGATACATTTATTTGTATTTCTTTAAACTAGTTCATTTTTGTGTGCATTAATACAGGATAAGTCACTGTGGTCAATAAAACATTTTGATTCACTTCTGTATTCCCAAAAATCTCTGTCCAAGCTAAATTATGCTTACTTTAAAGACTTATACAGCATTCTTTAGGCAATTAGATTCAACAATAACCTCATTTATTTGGAATTCAAAACATCCATGCATCAAAAGAGCGACCCTACAAAGACAAAAGGCAGAAGGTGGCATGGCTCTACCTAACTTCCAGTTTTATTACTGGGCAGCAAATATACAGGCAATAAGAACATGGACACAAATAGAAGAACATACACAAGCTTGGTCCGCAATAGAAGTAAAATCCTGCAGTACTTCTTTGTATTCCCTGCTCTGTGGTCCAATAAACACACGCTATCGGCAATATACTAATAACCCAATTGTGCTCCACTCACTTAGAATCTGGAACCAATGTAGAAAGCATTTTAAGACGGAGAAGCTTCTATCTGTGGCACCCCTGCAAAAGAACCACCTCTTTCAACCCTCACAAACATACGCAGTTTTTAATATCTGGAAAAAATTTGGAATTAACTTGCTTAGAGATCTTTATATAGACGTCTTTGCTTCCTATGAACAATTACATTCCAAATTTAACATTCCAGCTACACATTTCTTTCACTATCTTCAAATCAGGAACTTTGCTAAACAGAACCTTCCAGATTTTCCTCATCTTGCACCCTCATCCATGCTGGAAAAAATATTGCTCAATCTCAAGGACTTAGACTCCATCTCTACAATATATAAAATTATTTTACAATCCCTCCCTTTCAAAGATCCAAGAGGACACTGGGGAAAAGATCTCTCAATTAATATATCAGAAAAGGAGTGGAAAGTAGCAATGCAGAGAATTCACTCGAGCTCCATATGCGCAAAGCATACAATTATACAACTCAAAATTATATATCGAGCACATCTGTCTCGACTAAAACTCTCCAAAATGTTTCCAGGGCATGATCCAACCTGCGAACGTTGCAACCAAGCCCCAGCCTCACTGGGTCACATGTTCTGGGCCTGCACCAAATTATCATCATTCTGGACAAAAATTTTTAATTACCTCTCAGACAGTCTTGGACTCACAATCCCTCCTAACCCATTAACAGCTGTGTTTGGGGTTCTTCCAGAGGGTCTTAAAGTGGAGAAAGACAAACAAATTGTGATTGCATTCACTACACTTTTGGCACGCAGACTCATTTTGATAAACTGGAAGAACCCAAACTCTCCTCTTTTAAGTCAGTGGGAAACTGATGTGTTATATTATTTAAAATTGGAAAAAATCAAATACTCAGTTAGAGGATCCGTACAGACTTTTTTAAAACATGGCAGGATCTAATCAGTAATATTTTAAAATAAGTTCATGAAGCATAGAGAATTTATTAATTTAGGTATGTTTAAAAGCTGTAAAATTTGTATGCTGTTTGGCTTGCTCTCTCTCTCAAGGATGGGGATCGATCTGTTCTTAACTCTATTTTTCTTTTTGTAAAAACTTGATTGCTTTGTATGGAGTGCAATAAAATTAATAAAAAAAAAAAAGACTTATACAGTATTGTACTAGACAATTTTTATATTGTCATACTGTTTTATGTATTTTTTGTGCTTGGGAGCGTTGCATTATTTTCTGCTTTTGTATATACAGCATTTAAACAGGGTAATCATTTTTGTTTGTTCATTTTATTTTTATAGTACATCCATTTGATATTTTTAACATAGGATGTCTGTTTGCTGCTTTCATTTATATAAGACTACAATATTTAAAAATACTAACAGTCCTGAACTGTGGCTTGAGACTGAAGCAATGCCTCTATAGATTCAGGGACTCTAACACAGTCTGACAAATTGCTTCAAACTACAGAAGAGCATGACAGAGGATTCGATTGAAAGGGAATTACTGTACGCTTAATAAACATAGTGCTGGAAAATGGTACATTGTTGTGTGTTGATTAGCATATTCAAGTAAGAATTTTACTGTACTCTGTGCACGTCACAATAATGACCCTTTAAATTTGTTGGTACCCTTACAGCTCATTGAAAAAGTGGCGTATGTCTCCTGAAAAGTGATTAAATGAAAATTGTCCCATTATCCCTACATGCCTTTGATATGCTATTGAGTAAAGCAAAGCAAGTGTGAAAAGAGATCAAGTATTGCTTATTCCATAAAGTTATTCTAATGATAACATTTGGACACATTTGTTGAAACCCCTAGAAAAGATCATAAATAATTGGATTAGAGTGATTTTTCAGATTAACTGTTTTCTTTAATTAGTATCACACACGTCTCCAATCCTGTAATCAGTTATTCAGCCTATTTAAATAGAGAAAAGTAGTCACTCCGCTGTTTGGTATCATGTGTCCCACACAGATTATGAACCAGAGAAGGCAGCAGAGAGAGAGTTGTCTGAGGAGATCATTAAGAAAATTATAGACAAACAAGTGAAAGGCAAAGGCTACAAGACCATCTCCAGGCAGTTTGATGTTCCTGTGACAACAGTTGCACATATGAAGAAGTTTATGGTCTATGGGACTGTAGCTAACTTCTCTGGAAAATGGCCTCAAGAGGAAAATCAACCCCGAATAAGCAGAAGGATAGTTGGGATAATCCGCCAAGAGCAACTTTCAAAAGATACAAGCTGAACTCCAAGGTCAATGTCTGATCACACCTTCCATTTCTTTTTAAATGACAGAGAGCCAAATGGAAGAAGACTCAGAAAGATCTCACTGTTAGAAGAAAACATAAAAAGCCAAACTGGACTTTGCTAAAATGCATATTGACAAGCCACAATGATTCTGGAAGAATGTCCTTTGGACAGATGAGACAAAACTGGAGCTTTTTGGCAAGTCACATCAGACAAACAAATCAAGCTTTCAAAGAAGAACACCATATTTACACCATACTTATTGTGAGGTTATGTTTTGGGCCTGCTTTACTGAGTCTGATATGGGGTCCCTGGAGTCTGTACAGGGAACAATAAAATCTTAAGACAGTTGAGACATTCTATAGTGAAATGTACTGCTCAGTTTTAGAAAGCTGTATCTCAGTCGCAAGTCATGGATCCTCCAACAGGATAATTACCCACAACACACAGCTAAAATCACCCAAGAATGACTAAGAACAAAACATTGGACTATTCTGAATTGGCCTCCTATTATCCTTGATTTGAATCCTGAAAGACCTGAAACATGGAGTCTGGCAATGGCACCATTCAGACCTGACACAGTTGGAGCAGTTTGCTGAGGGAGAGTGGACAGGTGCAGAGAGCTATAGGGATCGATGATTTGCAGTGATTACCTCTAAAGGCTGGGCACCAAAACATTAGGTTAAGGATCTCACTATCTTTGTCTATGCCATTTTATTTGTGTTATTATTCAAAATATAAAAGCTATATCAAAGCTCTAATACAAAGTCTGATTTTTGTTAAATATGGGGTAAACAATGATGGGTGCCAATTACTTTTGTCAGTTTCAAGTTATTTAAGAGACAATTGTGGGTTCTTCTTTCTTTCTGGAGGGGTATGAACAAATTTTGTCCACATCTGTATAATGTGATGATGTCATATAATGTTCTATCAAATGTATTTTGGTTCTGTTTGCTTCATGGCTGTAACATCAAGACAAATTCCTAGCAACTAGGTTGCCTGGCAATAAAGTTCAATTCAAGAATTGCAAATTTGTGCAGTTCATATAAGTATTGGTAGGAGAGGAGAGAGCAGGAATATTACTGAGACAAGCAGAGAGATAACATGTTAACATATCCACCCACCCACTGTATTTCAAAGGCACATGATCCCTGTTTTAGTTCATTTATTTGTCTGCATAAGGGCTGCTGTTACTTGTTACAGCCCAGGTATACACAGCGGGTGAGTCACACACATAAAATAAACACATTTCTCCTGCCCTTTGGAGTTGTGTCCTTAAGCAATGTTTTTTATGACTGCCTGGGTTCAACTAGCAGCGGGAGCCCAACACTAATGATTCCTCCCCACTTTCTGAGCTGGACACAATCCCGGAACAATATATGTCTGGAAATCCCTCATTAATTTAATATTTTTCAGCACACAGCTGTGTCATCTTTTGCTGTGGTTCACAGGCCTGATCCCTGTCTTCTGGTTCTTAATTAATGAGATAATTCCACTAATTAAAATAATAATTGGGCAACACACTGGTGCAGCTGGCTGTGTTTCTGTCTCACATGGCTTTCAATTCGGGTGTTTATTATTTCTGATTGTTCTTGCAATTCCTTTTTTACATTTCTCTTCTGTTTTTCGGGTTTTTCGTTCACAAACTTTGGGACTGAAGCAAGCCCTCCATAGACTTTGGGATTCTGACACACTCTGACAAATGTCTTCACATTACAGATAAGCATGGCAGAAGTTTTGAGGTAAGGGAATTACTGTATGCTTACTAATCATGGTGTTGGAGAATGGCAACATGTTGTGTGTTGATTAGCATATTCCAGTAAGAATTTCACTGTACTCTATGCACAATGCAATAATGAAATTATAATTTAAGAAATTAAAATGGAAAAAAGTGCTGTCACAGCCAACATTTGTGTTAGGTTAGTGTGTAAGTTAGAGACTGATATTCTTCTAAATGATACTCTGTAAATGATGAACACACATTCCATGTCACAAAGTCTCCTGCTGATCTCTAGTTACAGTGGTTTGCTGTCACTGAGTTCTGCCTCTGCATAGGAGAGACATACCTTCTAAACCTCAAATTGGATGAGACTGCTACTCAAAACGTCAGTACATAAACTTTAATTCCATTAGGTTGTTAAAATGTTTGGGGTCATTGCCATGATTCATGAGGCATAGTGTGCACTATCGTACATAGAGCAACCCTTTTCATCATTTATTGCCTTGTTTTACCATTGCAATTACCTACTGAAACAATATTACTTTAATATTGATATATTTGAATGTACTCTATCTATCCAATTTCTGAACTACTGCAAGTTCCTGGGGAGACACAACCCTTCCTAACAGTGTTAAATGCAAGACAGTTAGTAATTCTGAAAGGAATTCCAGTGTATCGCATGACACCCTTACCCATGCTCAGTTACAGGAGGTTATTTTAGAGTCATCATTGAACCAACTTTATATCTTTGGGATGTGGGAGGAACCCGGAGAATCCAAAGGAAATATATATAGAGAAGGGAAGAATGTGAACATTTACGATAAGAAGCAATCAGGCCACAAACCAACCCCAGCTTAAAGATTTAGAGGCTTGCCATTGTAACTTCTTACATTTTCAAATTTTCTAAATCTGCTGTTTCATTTTGTGGTCATGGAAGGGCTAAAGCCTGTCTTGGTATCATCAGGCACAAGGCTGCCATCAGCCCTGGGCAGGATGCCTGTCCATCACAGAACACATATATTTTTAAAACACACACACTTCCTGTACTGTACACACACTGCGCTAATCTGGAGTTAACCAAAAAATATAATCTGCATATCCCAATGTACATGTGGGCAGCATGCAAACTACACACAGTCAGGGACAGTTCATTTGTCCATTTTTAATGTAGTATATATCCAATTCAGGGTCATGATGGGTTTGTGCCTTATGTGGCAGTATTGGGAACAAGGTGGGAGTCAACCATTGGCCCAAATCGAGTGACATATTTTGCATATGCAGGGGCTGACACAAGTCTTATAGGGACTGACTTAAAGGGAATATTAGGCAAGAATGTAGAGGTTTTTGCAACAGCTCATGTGATTCCCGTCTCCAGGGTAAATAGCCAAGAAGGCCATGAGGCTCCACCAGCTCTTGAAGACAGCATACAGGTGAGACTGGATCAAAAAGCTACAGCCATGATTGTTGATTGATTTTTTTTCTTACTAGGTGGCAATAAATCTAATGCCCATACTGGATCCAAACATATCTTATGATGTTTTGTATTCTCTTTTGACAAGCAGTAATGATAATAAATTATTCAGTAATACATTACATTAATTGTCCCTTATTGCTGTATATCTACAATGAGATTATTCAATAATTGCTCACGCAACTACTGGTTAATTAGGCTTCATGATCACGCACTTATTGGTGGTCTCATGTAAACTGTATAAAGTAGGTAAGTACACTTTTCTTATTTGTATTTCAAACCAGAATGTGAACTCGCATGTACTGTTACTTGAGTTACACTTTAAGTGCAATGTAATAAAGCCTAATTACACTGTAGTTACATAAATGTAAGCACAGCATGATAAAAACAAATCTTAATCTAAAGCTCTGCAGATTATTCAAATTTTCATAAGCTGCTAACCCTCAATCAGAATTTCCTTGTAAATCTCTCTTCCATAAATGTTTTCCTTCACATGTAGAAGCATTTCCCAAAGGCATACAATACCAGATGATTCCCTTGATTTACTGAAGCAGGCTCTTATTCTTGGCTTAGCAACATGATCACACCCACTTGTGGCGCTGATGATTGACCTCAAGTATTTGAACATTATAATTCAGTGGAATTTAATTTATTTTAATTTAGTGCTCTTCACAATAGGATGATTCAGACGACTGCACAGATAATCAAAAAAACAGACATTATTTGTTATTACTGAAGTATTAAAGTATGAACAAGCAGCAATGGAGAAAATGAATGAGAGGGAAATGAATGTCCCAGCCAGAAGTTCATTTAGAGAAAACACACAATAGAAAGTCCAAGTAAGGTACAGGGCATCTGGAACTTGATCTAGCACTCAGCATTCTGCCCCACTTTGAGGCCTTTTTGTATTTCTTGAAGTGTACGGTTGGCCAATTGTACAGGAGATCCTGAAGTGACCAGTAGACAAGAACAAAAATCAGAGGATAACACATCAGCAGTGCTCAACATATCGAATACCTTAATATAGCATGAATGGTTGTGTTAGAAGTTCAAATTGGAAAATGCTATGATAACTGAGAGGGTCTTCTATGCCAAAACTTGCTAGGCCAGCTCTTCGGTTAGTTATCACATTACTTCAAACTTTAAAATCGAGTACAAATGGCTCAAGTGGTAATTTTACTTCAATCTATTTTCAAAACTCACTGTATATAGGAGAACGTTGGAGGAGGGTGCAGAGGTTATAAGGTGTGAGACTTGCAGTACATCCACAGGCAGACTCACAAACCCATCGATGTTCACAGTGGGATAATTTGGAACAAACCACATGTCATATGGAAACTGGAATAACTGGAGTAGACTCACACCAGCAATGAGAGATTATCTAAAATCTGCATAGAATCGTACAAAAGCTGTGAATGGTTAAATAGGCTGATTATTATACTGTATATTATTCCCATTATTATATATTTTTTTTCAAATGCAATGTAGTTTGCATCCTATGCTCTTGTATTTGGACACTGATAAGTTCAACAAGACATCTCTTCTGTGACTAATTGTAGTGAAAACAAGACCAGAGTGTCAGAGAAAGGTTGGGGTTTCAAGATGATAAAACCCCATTTATTTTCTAGAGGCTGTGTGCCATCATGATGACTGTTTGCACAAAGTTCATGAGTAGATCTGGTCAGAGACTGCGAAAAACAGCGGGCTGGATTTTTTAGTGTCACTGTTCTTCCTCCACATCTGTGACTGCTAATCTGTGGATGGCATACCCAAGTACATTAAACATTCGGCTTCCCTTTCCCCTCATCCCTGTGTCTCCCATAAGATGAGCTGAATGACCTCATGCCCAACAGCGTCAGCCTTTACATTGGCACACAAAGTTATAGAAATATGTACCTAAAAGCCACACTATTAGCTTTAGTTTTTATAGGGCTTCTGCCTTCTGATTTCTGTGTATATCCACAGTAGTGTGCTAATGTGAGTTATTGAACTACTAGAATGCTTTGCTATGTCTTTTGTGTTGCTATCATTTGTTTTGGATTTATGGAAATATTTTTTGTTATGATGGTTATTCTGCCTGAAAGCGTTAGGAGGAGCAGGAGATGAAATGTTTATCAACTAGAAATGAATTGAAACCTTAAGACTAAACCAAATACACCAAAGTCAAATTGTAAACCAAAAATCAAGGTCGGAGAGTGAAACTATAGAATCAGGAACCGAAATGTTGAGAAAGAATATATGTTCACTTGTAAGAATCACGGATACTTAAAGATTCTTTGCACTGGATTTAAAGGACGGCACTGATGACACAAGGCTATGCAACTTCCATGACAATCAGGAGCTGCGTGTTGGAAACAGGAACAATAACGTGGCGAAATAATTTTGAGCACATAACATGGTGCTAGATATAAAGCAGCCAAAATACCTATGTAAAATATTACTGCAAAAAAAATAGTACAGATCCACATAGTGCACCATTGATGACAATGGTGGCATCACAGCAACACCATCTTTTTGGCTGTTTAGGTAGTGACCATCTTGTTCTTAGATAAACTCCAATACCATGCACACATACTGTAACATCATCACACATTTTCTATTTAAGTATCTGCTTATTGGATCCACAAAAACACAACACTTTAGAATCTGTAGTGACTGAATTAGTGGTAGGACCACTTTTGTTAATTCTCCCCATTCACAATTTCTATTAGTCATTTTTGACTTTGTTCAACTGTATCTCTGACAACTTGTTGGTGTTTAACTGAAGCCTCTACCTTTGACTAAAATTTGTCTCAGCCCTTCAGTCATTTTTCATCTTTCAATCATTTCTTCTCCTGGTCTCATATATATAACAACAAATGAAAGTGAAGTATGAAGTTCAGAAAGACAAAGAAGAGCAAAAATGCAGATTTATAACTGAAAAGGTGGATTTTGAAACCATTTTCAGTGGTCATAGTTCCTTGTTCTTACCTTGTGTTCGACTACACCCTTCATCATTTGTCTCATTTACCATTGACTGGAGATAGAAAATGCCAAGACTGAGCTCCGTTTACTTTGATATTTAAACAGACTATTTGCACTCAAACTTTACTCTGTCACTGAATCAACGTTAGACCTTCTTTCTCGAGACTTGCTTTATTCCACCTTTTTAATGTTTATTCTCACAATTTTGTTTCATAAGCTTTATCTTAGTTTACCTAAGGTATTTGCCCAGTATTTTCTTCTTTCACCTTTCCTGTTGACAGTGTCATCACCTGTTCCATTTAATATTATATGTGAAAACTGGGTTTGCCAACCTTTAATTCACTCTACAATATTTTCTCATCCCTCTACCATCCAACTCCCATTCCTGAATCTGTTTTTAAATAAAACCTCTAGTAACTCGGCATTTTCTAAACATGGTAGTCTATTGTCATGTCATCTCAGCTGCTCATATGAAACGAACAAGAGTCCTGCTTAATCCAATTCAGTGTTGGAGGACCAGACTCTATCTGTCTCTCTCATACACACCCTCATGACCACACATTAAACCGAACAAGTATGTCTTTGGGAGAAAAATTGGAGGAATACCCCTCAAATTTAAGAGGTAATTAATTTAAAAGAAAATAGAGACCCAGCATTTATTGCTGACTTCAGCACTAGTAGGCCTGACAGCTCCCTTTTTGCTGCATTTTCGGGGGACAGACAAAGAACAATGTAAACTTCTTGAAAGTAAAGTGTTGTAATAGTCGATTCTAATATATAATGCATGAATATTCTGTCTTTAGAACCATAGGAAATCTCTTTAGTTTTTAAATGCTTTCAAGCTTGAGAGGACAAATCTTTCATAATAGATTAATGTGAGTATTAAATAATAGATCTGAGCCTAATACAACTTGAACATTCTAGGCAGATTGAGGAGAACTACAGCTTTAGCCTTTGAAGTCTGGAAGTGGCCCCATTTTATGATTATCTGATATACTTCCACCTAAGATCCATTTTTATGTTTTTAAATATATATTAATCACACATTTAAATACGAAAGGTTTTATAGACATGGTAAGAACAGCCGAGTTTTAATTGGTGCTGAATATAAATAAAAAATAATCATGTGAGCCCTCCAAGCATAATGTTATGTTTATACAAAGACAATAATAAAATTGAAAGAGCTGAATAAAATAGAACTCCATGCCTACTGTGAGACAATAGTGATCGTAGGCATGGATTTACACTGTTTAAATAAGCTATCATCCACTTATGAACATGGCTTAACAGTCCAATATAATTCTCAGATGCTGCAACACAGCATTGTAATTGTTACCAGCAAAGGCTGCCTAGGAACACAACTTTAGTATTTGTAGTAACAGTGCATACCAATAAATTTTTCAAAACTTTAGATATGGTTGTTTCTGTGATCTGCTTTACCAACACCCTGGTAGAAATAGCACCCAAATGGAATTGATGAAAAGAAAATGACATGGAACAGAGCAAATAGGAGAATGCTGTCTTTCAGCTAGGGTTTCTTCCCTGGCTGTTCTGTTCATTTCTTGTTCGTTTGTTTAAGTTAATACCGTTGGCCATTTAGTTTCTATGTATCTGTGTATCTTCCTTTATGTTCTATGTGTTTTGTGAGTGGTCCTCCAAGAGGCATGGCCACCTGCTCCAAGATCTGTAAAGGCTGAGGAAAACCCACAGTCCCTTGTGGTTCATTGTGAATGCTCTTGTTGTGACTATTCGTCAGCTTTTGTGTATTTCTAGATTTTTAACCTGTGTACTCTTTTTACCTCAACCCTTCTTTGACTGGGACTTATTTTTCTTGGATTGTCTTTGCCTTTTAAGGTATTTCCTGCTATGCATTTTGTGCTGTTCAGATGGCCACTGTTTCACAGAGCCTTGCCTGTGAAAGTAGATCCTTTATTTTATAAAGATTGCACTTTTTCTAGCTGGGGTTTGATGGTGATTCCCCTCCAGTGGGAATTTATGTATTGGGACTTTTCAGTTCATGACAGAGAAGGCCAAATCTAAATCATTAAGCAGGCTGATGTAAGAATATCGATAGAGACAGGATAAGTCAGTATAACAATATAAAAGACCACATATAACCTTGTTGTTATTTGCAGTGTCACACACGTTCGATTAGGAGGCAGCTAAAGGGCTTGTGTAACTGTAATACTACGTCAGACCGGGGGTGGCGGAGTGTGCAGGGTGTCTCTCTCAGTCTCTTGCAGACCATTCCTGGGAAATCCCGCCAGGTTCCGGTGCCTCTGATGACGTTACATCTGGTCTTGGCACCTCTGGTGATGTCACTTCCATTCCCGGTGTCTTTGATGATGTCACTTCTGGTCCTGAAAACGTCACTTCCGGTTCCGGCATGGATGACATAATTTCCTCTTCTAGCCCTTAAAACCGCCATCTTACTTCCACTTAATCAGTTCTGTTTTGGACTCTGTCTTGTAAACAACTCACTTTTTCAAACCTTTTGCAACCAGGATCATATTATATGGATGGCTGCCCCAAACCTTTCTGACTGTCTGGTGTCCATTTGTTACAGTAGCTAACTCTAATTGTCTGACTTAATAGTGAATATTGGATGTAGAGTACTGTGTATCAGTATCTTTTATACACAGGAATATGCTAAAATAATACATCACATGATTGCCTCATCTTGTGAATGGGAACAGGCATAGCAGCCTTTAACAACTGGGTTATAGCCATACAAAAAACTCTCGATAATGGCAACGACCATACAAAAGGCACAAAACAGCAACATCAAAATAAAACTATAAACTTCCATGAAAACAAGGTTTCTGACAAGGTTTTTTTTCCCTGGCTTGTATTTATTTCTTTTTTTTATTATTGTTTTTGTTATTTTTAAATTTTTTGTTTATATATTATTTTCATATCTGCTTCATTTATTTATCATTATATAGTTTGTGTTCCATATATTTAAATGTGCATCCATTGCTGTTGTTTTGCAGGTGGAGCCTTAGGAGGTGGGGCCACTTTGACATTACTGCTGCTGGGTTATCCTTCTGCTTTTAATTTCAGGTCAGACAGAAGGATTTTTTGTAAGAATTGCTTTTCATTTGTTATTTCTGGTTACTGGGTTTATGGCTTGTGTTTTTGGTTTCTGTTCGTTGGACAGAACACTGGTATTTTTTCGCCTTTGGATTTTTTTGCCCTTTTGTGCCCTTTGTCTTATTTTTTATTTTTTGTTAATAAATCATCAGTTTATAAAGTTGCAATTTTGCAGTTTTATCTTCCTTGTAAAAAAATCTTTGGAATTTCATTGAATTTTGAACTGTAAAAGCCAGCTCCCCATTGTGAGTCTGCTTAGGCTACAGGTAGTACTACAGGATAAGGCCATATCTGGGAAAGCTGGTGAAAATCCTGGCCTGTTTGTGGGAGACTTTTAGGAGGCCTCGTATTCTTTTTGCCATATCAGTGACTCCTTTATAAACACAGTTCAGAAAAGAATCAGACTGCATCCCAGGTGTTGTTGACTAGGAGTCCCGAAACACATACATCTCAATAAGCTCCAAAAGCACTTCCAGAAAATGCCCACTGGAGGGGGATATCACTATTAAACCATGTCTAGTAGTAAGGGCAAGTGCAAAATCTTTAAAAATAAAAAGATTTTTTTAATCACAAAAATTATACGACTCACTAAGAAGCTCCAAAGTCCACAAAAGGCAAGGCAAAAAGCCAAGCATGGCAAACAAAGCTCCAAAATCACAATACCAAGGCAAAGTCAAAACCAGAGCAAAATGTCGAGAAGTCTGTAACCACAATAAGCACAGCAAAACACAAGTAAACTCACCACTCCCAGGCACTTTTGAAATGAACCACAAGAAACTGTAGGAGACCCTCTAAATTTATAGGGTGGAGTGCAGTTCTAGGTAGTAACTGGCAGGGGGACTCGGCTCTTTGAGGACCACTCTTAATACACATGAAACATAATATATGCAACTTATATGCGTAACCAACATCAAAAACAGAGAATAACCTACATAATTAACAAAAGTACCATTAACATAATTCAAAGAATTAAAAAATAAACAAACGTGACATAAAACATGAATCTGAACCACAAGACGGGAATGGAACCCAGGCTGAGATATGACACCAGGACACCAACAAACAGATTCATTCAAACTATTAGGAATTATACTTGGATATTTAATTACAGTCAACCTGGAGTTATGATGTTACAATATTTCCTGATTTCTTGTTTTTGAGAGCAGTGGAAGGTTTACAGATAATCAAACGTTCTTGCCTTAGGGTCTAGATTAGATTTTGTCAGGAGTATGGTCCTTTGGCTATGCCTACTGAAACAAACGTAATGGGTTCATAGGAGACCATGTCAGGAGAAACCAGGAAGTCACATTTGTGTCTACTTTACGAACAGCTTTGAAGTTGCTGATCTGGATAACCCTTGGTCTGACTCCATTAATCTCTTTACAAACAGACCCTTGAGTTTTAAAGGACTGTAAGCACTCCCTTACTACTACTTTAAGGATTACAGCTTTACAGTATATGGTGTTTAGTCATCATTATAAGTGTGCTATTGCATTTATCATTAGGAAGGGTATTGTCTTTGGTATCCAAATCATTATTAAACACTCTGGTTCTGTTTATTTTATCATTTATTAAAAAGAGGTCTAACTTTGATGAAATTAGTGAAAAGACTATTAATGAGTATATTGTATGCAGTAATAATAGCTCAACTTGTGAGACTTACAGATGAATACATTACCAGTTTCACTTCAATGAAAACTGCAGTAAATGAAAATCATTGGACTTAAAAAACAGAACACAAATTTACAGAATTTTTAAAACATCTTCTTTCTGGTAGCACATTGGTTAGTTATGTTGCTTCATGGCGTCACATTCCATGCTTGGGTAACACTTTAGTTTACGTACTGCAAAAATGCATCTGTTACTTCTTTACTCTTTTGTAACAAGACTTTAACAAACGTCTTCATAAAACTTATAAAACATAAGTAGATCGATTATTCATCGCTGTGCAGTGTTGCATTACTTTTTTTCTCCTCCACACATCTAGATGAGTTTTGTCTATCCTGCATACCCGACTCCAACTCCTCAGGATAAGACTAAGTGGCTCCTTTGATCCTTAGACCAAAAAGTATTTGCAGTGCCAGGGCAGAGCCCATTGGAAGCACTTCCAGGTCAAGCAGAACTTCCGCAAAGTAGGTATCACGTATCTCTGCAGCACCCTCTGGTAGCCCCACAGAACCTGACAAGACTGCCCTATCAGATTTCAGTTCCCAGCATACTTTTCTGGTTTCTGTACAGGTAGGTTTGCCCAGGGATGCTGCCACCTAGCATATCAGGGGAGCATGTATTCCTGATAGGTTGTCTTCCCCTGTTCTTGCAAGGTTGTCTTCCCCTGTTCTTGCAAGGTTGTCTTCCCCTGTTCTTGCATCATACTGGCCTCCTAGTCATAATATTACTTGTCCCATCCTGCGCCATCCATCTTGCATGGCACAAGCATTTTCATTTCCATAAGCTTTGGGAAAAAAAGTTAAAACTCATTACCAAAGATTCCCATTATAAGATTAGATTTGGAATTGAATAGTGAAAGGAATATTTAGCTATAGTTAGGACCCTTTTGCCTTTATTTTTAACTATGATGTCAGTGTCAGAATTTGGTTTTGTTTTTTTCTGTTAGTTATGACTTGATTCAACCAAAGCCTGCTTTTTTCTTTTTTCATTTAAAACCTCATTTGTATTGTTACTTTTTAGCAATAGGTCTAGCAATACCTTAGCCTTAATATCGACAACATAATCCTGTCAAAAATGTCTTGCGATGAACCACCCCCAAACCTCAACATCTATATTTTGAACTTTCCTTCAGAGAAGAAGTATAATCATTTAAAGCAACAATTGGAATACAGCAGCAAGCCAATCTGTGCTCTTGTAATAATGATAAACCAGGGAGAGAATTCAGACCTCAGCAAAATCCAAAGTATTATCCTAGAATAATGAACTGCAGCCTGTTGGAAAAAAAGGGATTAGTTGCCGTGGAGAGAACAATTCAAGATTGAATGATAAACTGAGATGTTCAATGAGATGGGTCAATTATTTGTTGTAAAGGCTGAGACAACTTAGTATGTGGTCCAGAATGGTCAGATTGGGCTTTTACCTTTTTAATTCCTATTCACTTGCCTAGTTATGTTCGATGAAATATAACAAATGTCATAGCGAAAATACTGACCCATTTCAATTCCTCTCTAAGCAATATGCTGGCATTGCAGGACACATCCTCACTGACCCATGTCTGTTTCTCTGACATTGCATTTCTGCTGTTTTGCTTTGTCAGCCTGTAGAAATGAGGCTCAGATCTAATTCTTATCTAATTTGTCAATGTCTGAAATACAACTGACTGTCATTAATGGGTTTTTATTATAGGCAGAAAATGTATGTTGCAAAATCTGACAACTATTGATGAGGTTGTTCATTACTGATGTGTTTAAGTGCCTCTAAAATGTATATAAAAACTAACAATCTGTTTACTCCAGTAGCCTCCAGGAGGAATCTGGATGAAAACCATGAACAGGGTGATGACAGCTAGAGAGACAGTGGACGTGTGTCAACTTGGACAAGGAATCCAATATGCATATTCTAAAAGGTAGGACCAAAACATGGCTAGGGAAGACTATCGAGATATACATTGTGATGGATGGCTGGCATTTCAGTCCATCCGGGACGTCCCTCAACTGAAGAAACCAGCCTGTAAAGGGCAAGCTAAATGGCAGCTTCCCTGGATAGAAATGGTTCCCCGGATTCCCGCAGGGCAGCATAGGACATGGAGTCCGGTTCTTCAGCCCTGCTGGGTACCGTAGGTGCCACCAGGGGGAGCTCACCAAGAACCAGGGGGATTTTATCGTGACGTTAACCCGGAAGTACTTAGGAGTCACGAGGACGGAAACCCGCAGTATTTCTGGGACACCTGAAGAAGGCGTTTGACCCAAAGACGGAAAACTTCCGGGTGATAGACTTTAAAAGGGTTGTAGGAAACCCCAGCAGATCGAGCCAGAGTTGGGTGGTAGAGGATGGAGCTGCTGGGAGTGGAGGATTGTTAGTGATTATTGATTATTATTATTATTATTGTATTGATTGTGAATTGTGCAGTGCTTGGTGCACTTTATTCAAGAATATTATTAAAGATTCTTCTTGTGCTTTTACACGTGTATCTTGGTCGTCTGTCTGGTGGGTTCAACGGGGCAACAGCAACCCCTAGCATCCACAACGTATACCAAAGGAGGATGAGCATCCCAATTGAATGGATGCATAGATTATGAGCTATTCCCATGTAGAGATGATAAAGAGTATTAGATGTATGTGTGGTAAGATCTGCAAGAACCTACATGGCCTGCAGGTTCTTTACATCAAGATAAAATACTTGTTAAAGGAGGAAGCGTCGCTGTATGCAGGAATCATTCCTTGTGAAACACATAAGGTTTGTCACCCCTCAGAGCCCAAAACCCTCAGACACCAGCACCAGGCAGAATGTATGAACAGTGCCATTTTAAGGATGTACTCACACTAACAATTTGTTCCATGCCCGAGCAGGTGTGTCTGTATATAACCCCCTTCTCCCTGTTTCTTTAATTAGAGTGATCACTCAATGCCTGACCAACCATAGCATGCCCTGGCATGCTTGGCAGAGGGTGGCCTGGGTGCAGTTCAGTAGGAATCAGGAACAATGTGACTGCTAAACGTGCCTGAGCACAGAAAACAGACATGACGTCAATGATGCAACAAGTCAAATAATGCAATTCTCATTTCATTCGATACCATTTGAGCTAAAAACATGTTTTTATCCTCACTTTACAGATAAATGTGAATTGTAGTTGGCAAGAAAGACTGCAAATTCTTCCCTTAACATCATTTGTCTCTGTAAAAATCTTCTCGTACATGCAGCACAATTAACAGCAAAACACTGTTCTGCTCACTCAATAAATCTGTAAGAGGGGAGAGCGTGATCTTGCCCTACAGGGCTCAAAAAAAACACAAAATAAGGAAAATCATTATGACAAACATGTTGTCACTCCATGTACGGATCTTGCTTTGGCTTTACACAAAGAGGCACGGTCGTGAAAACAGCATGCCTGGGCCCAGAAAAAGGCTGCTGCTTGCACGGCACCCAGAAGTACACAAAAGTACAAAAGCAAATAGACTGTGGTCTTACCAGCAATACAACCTGATTGTGTAGAATATGTAGTTTCAGGTGGCACATAACCTTATAGCTACACTCGATTCTTTCTGGTCAGCTCTCCTCACGTTATTATCTGCACAGGGCTAAGCAGCCTGTCTGAAATGTTATGCCAAGAGAGAGGTGTTCTCCAAATGGAAAATGGCACAGAGAGAGATAAAGAGGAAGAGGGATCGAACTTACAGCAATTGTTTGGTTTCCTGTCACACATCATGAACCAATGGGGGCATTGTGGTAAAGAGACACTCCTGATTCTGCAACCAGTCCTAATCAGCCACAACCAGTTATAGCCTGGCAGATTACCCTTTCATCTCAGGCTGGCTGCCCAGTTTCAAAGGTTTACTTATTCCTTCCTGAGGGGACTGTTCATCAAATATCCTGCACTGAGTCATAACAAAGCCCAACTTGTAAAACTTCTTATATGTAGACTACATCTTGAGGAATGCCTTCAACCCCACTACTACAAATTACATTTCCCAAAGCAGCATTTAATAAAAATGTTCTTATCAGTGATAATAACACTCATAAAATTGTGGGGAGTTTACAAAGACTTACTTCAAAAAGCCGTTTCTTTCTTTAAGTCACTAATTGATTCTTAAATGACAATTTACAAACAATTATCAAAATATGTAATATTAATCTATATTACACAAATCCATTTAAAAGGGGATGTACACCTATAGGTAGGTCAAGCTTTTTGGAAATTAGTTTACCAGTTTAGACATAAAAACATAAAATATAGCCACTTATACAACCCAAATAAAATTGATTGAAAAACAATGGTGTTAAGAAATCATGGGTACATTTTTATTGTAAATTACTCAGTGCACAGTCAGTGTCCTTTTGCTATTATCAGAAATAAGTAAGACAAGAACACTATAATAAACTCTTACCATGTTTATTGCCAGCCCAATCATTTTATAGTATGTGCTGGACTTAGGCATAAGCTAAAGAAGCCATAGCTAAGGTCCTCACTGTCTGAAGGAGCCTCTGAACTTCTCAGATTTATTTCTATTGGTTACAGTTTAACTTGCATATTTTAAAGTTCTAATGGAGCAGTCCTTCCCCCACTGCTTCCCAGGTTTGGCATATATCTCAGCAGCATTCTTGTGACGTTCAGTTGTTAGTCAGCCTTATTCTCTGTTAACACAACCCATATAGGGCCTCTACAGCTTCCCATAGCTTAGGGCCTCACCATGTCTAAATACGGCCCTCATCAGACCATGCAGGAGAGATCAGTTAGGTTACAATATAATCCTCAAAGTTTAAAGAAGAAAACAGATTCAAATTGCACTGATGAAGTATGGAGAAATCTGTCCTCCTATAACAAATGGCATTACAGAACAAATAAGAAAAAGCTGGAGCACTTTATTATGCTGGCACTGACCATGAATCAAAATCTTTTTTACAACATTCAATAAAAAAACACTTCTACAAAGTATATTTAAAATATGCATAAAGCTGCAACATATCAAAGGCAAGAGGTCACAACCCACCATTGTAATTGTTCCAGTGGGTCTGCATTTTCCAGATCAGCTCTGGTCAAATTCTGCCTTCCTGTTTTTTCTTTGGGCTCCGCAAGGGAAAAGATCATTACTTGCCTTACTCTAAGAGCACTTGAAGACTATTTTTTAATTACTGTCATGATAATATTTTCAAATAAACACAATAAAAATTTTATTCTTTTCATAAACAGTTCTTCAAGTGTTCATTTAACCTTGGTCCATCATTCATAAGGGGGCTAATTTAGTGTGTGAAGCTACAGCTATGTTGCACAATTGCTTAAAGAGAGGTGAGAAAAGAGCAGCATTTCAATTTTACCTAATCAAAAATGACAATCGGCATTGTGTTATCAAGAGTAGGTGACAGAAAGGGGAACCATATTGCTCTCGATACTACAAAAGCCAATTCATTTCACTTTCAATGCCTTTGTTACCCTCTTTTGTAGTGCCACTGGCTTTTCTGATGATATCTAATGATCTCACCTCAGCAGCTCTCTTATATAAGCACTGGTCTCCTGGGTAAACAGGTCTATCAACACTCAAGCAACATTTTTCAAGAGAAGGAGCCACGTGTCTGTTTGCCAAAGAGGTGGATGTCAAATGATTTCTCTAATGAAGCCTGTTGCCCCTGCCATTTAAAAGCAGTGCACTGCCCAATGAGCCATTAACATATAATTGCATTTTACCTCTTTGAAAGTAAACAGGTGTATATTTTCAGTTCTGTCATTAGTGTCCCAAACCTGTTAATGTTTTAAAAAATATCTGTATGCTCATAGTCTGAATAACTATCACTAAATCAATAGAAACATGCATGGATTAGAGCACTTAATATAACATTAGTATAGGATTAACTTCACTTATTTACAAACATTCTTGAAAGAAGTAAGGTAAGGATAGACAAATATAGGGAAATTAATAATTTTCCCTACCCTATTCAATAGTAATACTGCTTTTCCAGGGCTTCTTCATAATACAAATTTAAATATTTACAATGTATCTAATCTTATCTGTCAGCCTGCAACTATACCTTGAATATAATTTAGCTTATATGTTGTTCTTATTTTTAAATGGAGTGATGGATGAATAGCTGGGTGGGTGAGGGAGTGTTCATGGTTTTAAAACAGAGCTCACACGTTTCTCAAATGACATTCTGAATATTAATCTGTTCTCTCTTTTTCTTTCTCCCTGTTTCATGGGTCAGTTTCTCTTCATAGCTATGTGCAGACCTTGCCGAGGGCCTTCAGTTACATCCTGCTGACAGAACAGAAAACCTTAACAGACTGTAGGAGATGAGAGTGACAGAGAGTGAGAGGGCATAAGAACAGGCAAATGTGGTAGAGAAAGTGGAAGAGAGGTAGAACATAGGAGTGTCTTTGGAGTTACAAAGTATTTCTAAATGTCACTACCGAAAGGCAGAGAAAAAAACAACATTTTGATGTACAAAATGCCTCACAGCTACCATGGAATTAAGCAGGAAGGCAAAGAAAATGGTTCTTGGTGTAAAATGCCCTTGAAGTCCTCTATCAGTAGCCTCTAAAAGGAGTTACAGTTTTTCTCAGTTGCTTTGGTGCATTTCTCACAATAGACTTAATATTTGCATAACAGCGAGTGCATTTCTCAAAACACTTAGTGCAAATGGCAAAACATCATGGATGACCAGCAAAAGCAGGTAACCTCTTCAAAATCCTTAATCCATGCCTCAAAATCAAGTATTTACATCGCTGAATATGTCAGTGCCATCAAAATGCCAAGTCCATGAATCATCATCCACGGACATGAAAGCCAAAATGTAAATTCATGTTATCAATATAAAATTGGCACAATCTAAACATTTTCTGATACACAAAACATCTGAATGACAAGGGCAGGAAACATAAAAATACAAAACACAGATTGCAGGAGATTGATTCAAGAAGAATATTTTATTGATTGCACAGGTATATGGTGACATACCATCCACTGCACTTGGAGTCTAGCAAAAAAATGTATTTCAATCCTTTATGCATAACATATGAAATGAAGGGAAAAAAATTACAACATCGAAAACAATATATACATACTGAAACTCTAAATGCTCTCTATAATTGCTGCTGATCCTCTATATTGGGCCCCATGACTAAAAGTTGTGGGAATTGAACGAGCAGTTTTGAGAACTGCAATTCTGTTGTGAGAAATGCACCAAAGCAACTGAGGGGGCTGCTCAGTGATTAGTTGCTTGATTAATCTAAGATCTCACACCTGCCCCGAATAATGTGTCACCTGAGAGCAATTGAAAGTGGTGCAGAAATCATTAGTATTGTGAATACAAAGCAAAAAAGGTTTTGTAGAAACCTATAAAATACACTTGACAGCCAATGATATCTTGTTGAACACTTTTGACTGCAATGACTTACACAATAAAAAAATGACAAGTTTGTCTGGAGTGTAAAACTATGCAAAAGAGGGCTACACAATGCATTTTGATCATCATGACATCAGCAACCGCTGATGCATGATATAGCTGAGAATTGCACTTAAGCATCTGCCTGAGTGAACTAAAGCAATTGCAAAATGAGGAAAACGCCCAGAAATTGCTGTTATGATGTGCACAACTGACTAAAGGTTGTGGGAATTGCACAAGCAGTTTTGAGAACTGCAATTCTGTTGTGAGAAATGCACCAAAGCAACTGAGAAAAACTACAATAACAAACCCCTAGGATTTCATTTTTTGTATAGATGTGAGTGTCTGTCTAATATCAATTTGCTCCTGAAGAGCAAACAAATCCCACCACATTGCTCAATAAAGAGAAATGTAAAACAGATGCTCAAAATAATGAAAAAAACCAATGCACAGAATGTACAAGCAGAAAGCAGCAAAAACATTTCTAGAAAGAGAACATCAAAAGGGCAGATTCAAAATTCTAACAGTATCAGAAGACTCTATAGCCATAATGCCTGCTGTTATACTGGTATGTGGTGTTCATTTTTAAAAATGCATTTCTCTTAGAATATATTTTTTAAGCAAAAATATACATGGGAATATGGGTTTCTTTTTTTCTGGAAAAATTCTGTGCAGTTACTTTTGCGTTACAATCTTTCCCAATTATAGTTATTTATTTACTGCCACAACAGTATTTTATTCTGCATAACGGCATCACCATGTTATGATTTCTGTCATCTGCATGCTGCTCCCAGTGGTTTCAGCCAGCACCATGTCTTACATCATCGGCCCGACCCCTTAAATACTGGAGAAACCATTCATTTGTTATTTTTGATATGGATTATAAAACCACTATCAAAGGTAGTGTGTATTACTTTCTTGAAATTCTCATTTCTAAACTTACTGTACTGTTTCTCTCTGATTTTGATTACTGATTAGCTATAATGCTTCAGTAAAAATATTTCATACCTCTTAGTTTTGACTTGTTCTGGTTTGGACTACATTTCATCTCCAGGACCTCTTCCAGCCTTCAGGCAGAATATATATATATTGTGAAAGGATTCAGACAACACAGGAAAAGGTTTGTGGGCAGTCACCCATATAGATGAAGTATGACAGCCAATGATGAAGGTTTGGTTTATATTACGCTGCTCTTAACAGATCTCAGTCCAAAAACGAATAAACAGACAGGCAAACATAGCGGTTTTAAAGTCAGGCAGGGGAAGTGATGTCTTCGGGGTCAGAACTGGAAGTTGCATCCTCAGCCCCCGGAACCGGAAGTGACTTCATCGAATCCAGGCAAAATTTCCCATGTTCGGTTTGCCGATGAAAAAGAGAAAGGATCAGTGCACTCTGCCATCCCCTGGTCTGGCATATAATTTACCTTCATTTGAGTACTTTGGCTGCCTCCCATCACTAATGTGATGTCACATGCTTACTCATGCCCATCCTATCAGGTCACCTCTGCTGCTTGCTAACAGCAAGCAATTCTTTAAAAATGGAAGAAAACCATTCAGACAAGAAATATAAATAGATGAAAAATAAACAATTCAATACACAAAATAGGTGTTATAACGCAGGAATGTCAAAGAGTATTGTGAGCACCTGAAGTGACAATGAGTTGGCAACATAAACAAAAAATTGTTTAGACCGTCAGGAAGACAACCAAAACCAATGGACAAATAAAGCAGCAGAGTCAAGGACAAAAGAGTTAAAAAATGTAAACGAAATACTACTTTAAAAAGGAAACTAACTGAGCCTAAAAGTTTTCTTTTTTTATCTGTGGAAATGCTACATTATTTATGCACAAGTCCTTATGACATCAACAAATCCTGTGACCATAGACATGTGATACAATCAATCAAGTAAACAACAAATGGTGCAAAAAAATAAAGTTTGTCAAAACAAGTCAACATGGATACAAAAAAATTCCTAATGAATTCTCCTTCAAGAAAACCTCACAATAACTCAAAACACACATATAAAAAATTTTAATGTGGAAGTACTGAAAAAAGCACTAAACAGCTTACATGCGTGACACTAAAGTGGCAAGACAGAAAACACTAAAACTAATATGGCTTACTTTATTTTCCAAAATTCTTCCATTCTCTTTTGATTTTCATAGAAAGAACAGTGTCTGACTACAGCATATGGAAAACATTCTGAAAAAAAATAAAGAGTGGAGGAGTGTAAACATCAGAATCAACTGGCTTGAGGTTGAAGTGCACTGAGGGCAATGGAAAAATATACATAGCGCCTCAATTGTTAAAAAAAAAATGCTTGGTTATATAATGCTTTTTTATATTTGTACAAAATTTGATTCATTTTCATTTACTTTAAACTGATTGGTCAATTTTAAATGTAAAACTTCAACCATATTTTAAACAAAGAAAAAGATTAAAGCAAACAAATACATTCATCTATAGTGCATAAGGGTGGCATTGTGGCACAATGGTAGTGCTGCTGCCTTGCAATAAAGAGACTGGAGGTCATCTCCAAGGTTCTCCCTGGGTGGAGTTTTCCCCATGTCTGCGTGGGCTTCCTTCAAGAGCTGCATATTTCTCTCACAGTCCAAAGATAAGCAGGTTAGGTGAATTGGTGAAGCTAAATTGACCCTAGTGTGTGCGTTTCGTGTGTGGATGTTTGTGTGTGTTCACCTTGTAATGGTCTGTGGTTTGTTCTTGCCTTGTGTCCTATGCTAGATTAGATAGACTCCAGAACCTGCTGCAACCGAGGTCTTGATTAAATGAGTTAGAAAATCACATGACATGACATATAGTATATGCAGATATAACAGATCAGTACTGGGACCTTTACTGTTTTCACTTTACATGCTTCCACTGGGATCTCTCATTAGGAAACATAATGTTAATTTTCACTCGTATGCAGATGACACCCAGTTATACCTTTCATTTAAATCAAATGAAGTTTCTCCGATGTTGTCTTTAATTAGTTGTGTTAGTGAATTAAAGGAATGGATGAATGAGAACTACTTGTCTTTAAATACAGATAAAACAGAGATGTTAATTGTTGGAGGGAATGACGCTGATCACAGCAATATTTTGTCATCATTTAACTCAGTTGGAATCCCAATTAATTTTACTGAATCAGCCCGCAATCTAGGAGTTATCTTTGACTCTAGCAAGTCATTTAAAGCACATATTACAAAGTCGTCCAAAACATGTTTTTTCCATCTTAAAAATATTAGGAAATTAAGGCGCTTTCTAAATAAACAGGATTGTGAGAAATTAATTCATGCATTTATCTCTAGTAGGATTGACTACTGCAATGCGGTGTTCACTGGCTGTTCAAACTGTTCTCTATACAGCCTCCAGTTAATTCAAAATGCGGCTGCAAGAATTATTACAAGAACAAGAAAATATGAACACATAACCCCAGTTCTTAAATCTTTACACTGGCTCCCAGTTAAGTTCAGGGCAGATTTCAAAATCCTCCTTTTAACATATAAAGCATTAAATGGCCAAGGTCCAGCTTACTTGTCTGAACTTATCATGACTTACAAACCTGAGCGCACATTAAGATCTCAAGATGCCGGTCTGCTTAGGATTCCAAGGATTAATAAAATAACAGTGGGAGGTCGAGCTTTTAGTTACAGGGCCCCTAAACTGTGGAATGGTCTTCCTGCTTCCATAAGAGATGCCCCTTCAGTCTCAGCCTTTAAATCCCGCTGAAGACTCACTACTTCAGTTTAGCATATTCTGACTAGAGCTGCTGATTAACTGTACATACTGCATCTCTGTTGTTAGTCATTAGCACTATAACATAAGTAACATGATAATTATATTTGAATACTAACCCTCACCTATTCTGTTTCTTTTCTCGGTACCCAAATGTGGCCATTGGTGCCACGGCCCACCTGCCAAGTTGTTTGCCTGGTAAAGTCATCCCTGATGGAGGATCACAGGAATCATGGGAAAGAGGGGTCCTTTCATCGGATCAACGTTTCAGCTGTGGCATGGCCAAATGGGGAGGCAGCTAGATGGATGAGGTCTCCAGGACTCTAAAAATATCCAAACCTAATTATGTCATATCATCTACTGTTAAACCGTAATTCTAAAATTTTTATTATTATGCTGTCTTAAGGAATTGTTCTGTTCTGTGTATTGTATTGTATTGACCCCCTACTTTTGACACCCACTGCACGCCCAACCTACCTGGAAAGGGGTCTCTCTTTGAACTGCCTTTCCCGAGGTTTCTTCCATTTTTCCCTACAAGGTTTTTATTGGGAGTTTTTCCTTGTCTTCTCAGAGAGTCAAGGCTGGGGGGCTGTCAAAAGGCAGGGCCTGTTAAAGCCCATTGCGGCACTTCCTGTGTGATTTTGGGCTATACAAAAATAAACTGTATTGTATTGTATTGTACTGTATAACCAAAACTCACTCAAAAAAAAGCACCAGTGTAAGTAAATGTAGTCGTGTATCTCCCAGCTTGGTATTGTCAGGATGGGTTTAATTGAGTAAACTATTCACTTTGGCAGAATATATGACCTAGCAGTATAACAGTCCGTATAGTTTTAAAGCACTGAGGGGCAGAGAGTGCAACTGAGCAGGGTAGTGAGGCAGAGCAGGACTAAATACATTAAAAAGGCGAACAACCAACAAGCAGTAGTTGAGAAGCTACCTTCTCACATTTAAATGTTTATTGTTTTGGGTTTTGTAGTTGTGTTATTTGTTTTATAATTAGGATATCAATTAATATAATTAATGTATTATATTAATTAATTGGTTAATACAGAATTTCAATTATTGCCATATTAGATATTTTATTAGTTTCTGTTATTGTGAAAGAGAAGGATTAATTTAGAGCATATGGATGAATGCATTATTCCAGAATAGTTTTCTTCCTCACATCTTAAAGTGCTTGAGGGATTTTCTTTCTGTTATTGTGTGACTCATGTTATATACCAAGAGGCCATGTGTGGTTACATAATTGGTAATATATAATATGTAGTGAGATCCATACAATTGTCTACAAAATTGAATATCTGCCATAATGTCACACACACCGCAGTCAGACTTCATCAGCCAACCCTTTCTAAACTCACAAACAAATAACTGAAGAAACAATTAAAAAAATAAAATAACCTAAAAGAAAAAAAGAGCAAAATCTTATTTTGGACAGAATTGTGAATTATGTTGTAAATCTTAAAGTAAATTCATACTTACGTGTAAACATATTTCTCTAAAACTACTAATGAAAATGAGGACATGATCCAGAACCTCTCCAGCACGCAATGAAAGACTGAACTTGGAAGAGTTTTTTAATTTCCATAAAGGGTCAAACACATGCTCAAGGTTTCAGGAAATTAAGAGCCATGTAAAGACTAACTGGAAAGGGCTGAGGAAAGACAGGGAGAGAAGAAGTGAAAGTTGTTCAAACAGGAGCTTGCTAATCTGTGGAATTTAGTGATTGGAAATGTTGTGGGAAAGGTCAGGTCAAGCCCTGAGGAGGGCAAATCTGTTTGTCAAGAACTCCCAGAGGTGGTTTTATTTTATTTTTTAAATCCTATTTTTTACATTCTTGGAACAGTTACAACTAGAAAATCGGGATTGCACCCTCCCAGTCAACTCAATTTCATGTTGTTATGCTCTGATGGAATAAATGTCATATTCCTAAATAATGTATTTTAGCATACTTGCTGAAAATGTTAGAAAGCAATACTGTACTGTACAGAATTTGTACATGACACAATCAGTATGAAGGAATCTAACCACATAATAAATAAAAAAAAACTCTTCTGTGGAAATTAGAGTAGATGAGTTTGTGTGCTTATCCTCAAGGAATTTTGTAATGAGCCAGCTCTTTCTGACTATTATAATTCTTCACTCCAGGGTCTCACTTCTCACACAATTAAAAATGTGTGCTGCCAGCCCTGTAAACAGCTAATTGAATCATTTTTAAAGGCTCTTTCTTTACATCTGTGGTTCTTTGGGAGATGGAGACTGCGGGTGTAAATTAGTACAATACAGCTGGATGGAGTTGAGGCATCTGGTTCATATATACGATAATAAGCTTTTATTGGGTTCACTCTTGTTTCTTTAGGAGAGCTTTCTAGTATTTACACACCCATTCTGCATCATGCAGAGCCAAATGTAATATTAAACTGTTTAGAAAAAGAAGCTCCATCCATAGCTTGCATGCTGTATGGTAGTTTCAAACACCTTACCCTTATGCCATCCCTCAAGTGACCGAGAGGGTTATTTTGGTTATTAGTTACTGGCCAAATAAAGCAGACTTAAGATTTGCCTAATTTTGCTGAATGATCCCTCTTTTTTGTTTCTTGAGTTGATGTCTCCATGATGACATCTATCTTAGCAACAAGAGATGATCAAATAATGTCTCACCGCTTCTCTGTAGCAGACCTTTCCAGAGCATACAGTCTTTGATAAGATAACATAACAACATAAATGACCTTTGGAGTGCAAAAACCAGGTACTCTTAAGTGCAATCTTGTATTCAAACAATATACATCAACTAACCAAATAAACCAGATGGACTGACTAGGGAAGCCATAACAATATGGGAGCTATCGACCTTTAGAAAACATGAATAACTCATACATAAAGATGCACATATTACTGTAGATGATGTTTATAGCATTAAACAGATCAGAAACACAAATTATGTCATTTTTAATTAAATAAAAGATTAGCAACTATAAATTGTCATTGGAGTCTGAATTTAACTAAAAACTGACTAAAAAAAGGCTAATCTACAATGACGCTTGCTTTCAAATACTTGGAGGACAGTTTCATTTAATTTTGCTTGAGTCACAAGAAGACATGAATAAACGTGTGTAATAAAAGTTTATGATCAGTGTTCACAATCATACATGTCACTGTTCCTTAGATAACAGATGGTTTAAAACTCAATCATATCAAATATAATCTAAATATTAGGTTTTAAATTACTAAGGCACACTGATTTCATGACAACAAATGCTTGTTTCTACCTTTGCAAATGTTTCATCATTTACTGGATCTCTGCAGAATCGCAGAGTGGTTTAGAGGTTCTTGATGCATTTGATGGAAGCAGACATGCAACATGTAGTGTCAGAAATGTAAAGAATCCAGACAGCTAGCAGGACTGCTACCCTTAAATTAGGTAGAAGAAAAAAGTTCACAATGGAAGATGGAGTTCGAATTTTCAGCCCAGGGAGTAGGAGATTCCTAAAAAGATTCCAAGGAGATGGCCTTAGAGATGGTGTTGGTTGTATTATCTAAAGCTGAAGCACTGTAAATACGTTTGTGTAAGTCATACAATTATTCTTCCATCCTTCAAATGAAGTGGAGGAGTAAATCTTGAATTTTGGAAAGTAGAGGACCCTTGCTATTATGCTCAGAATGGTGTCTGTTATGCAGATGCATCATTTTGACATGCTCATGTGTTTCCAAGAGCCAACTGCAAATAGTCTGCTTTGTGGGTTTTAGCAGAGACATATGGGGATTTTGTTATATTGGTCCTGCTGCACAGATACTAAACCAAGGAATTTTGAAGCGTATATAGCTGATATATTTTCCTTGAGTGCTATAAGATCTGACAAGTACTAACCTAAATCTTTAATGTTATGAATTAATCCAAATGAAGTCCTCCTCTCCAAGTAAATAAGGATCCAGTTTTTGAATCTAACAAAAAAAAACGTAGGCCAATTTTAACAAATATCTAATACATAAAAAATATAATTCTTTATCCATTACTGAAGGAGACCTGATTAGGGCCAGGATTGCAGGTGTTGACACGCGATACATGATTGAAGTTAGCCTAGAAAATTTCCAACTGAAGGCCACATTGACGTAATTTACTTGTCTGTATGTTTCAGTGCAGTGCACTGCAGAATGCAACAACAGTGAGAGATTGTTAGTAATAGTATTCAAGTCCTGTGTGCAGATGGTGGCAGCTAGGATCACTTTCTGTTATACAGAGAAGTCAAATACCAATCATAGATAGCAGGTGACTGAAAGAGTTGGAGGTCCAGTGTCAATATTGCTTTATTTTATTCATATTTTTTGTTTTATAACAATTGCTATTTATGTTGTTGATAAATGTGTCATTCTTTTGCTGGATGTCATGTCTCAGTTTTGATTATACTGTTTGTACAGATTTTCACAGGCGCTGCAATATTGATGATGTTAACAACATCCATTACTAGCCATGGGTATGGATAACATGGATAAGGTGTTCAAGCTTTAAGAAATCTAATGAAAGACTTGTGAAAGATTAATTCTTGAGCAACTTCCAACAAATAAAACAGGTTTGTAACTGACCTTGTTTTGTTTATGATTACAATTTTTGGTAAACATCTTGGTTTAGATTTAATTTTAAGATCTTTCATGTACCAACCACTGCTGACTCCATGATGAACTTTTTCTGATTCTCCAGGACTGATACAGTAATTCTTTGCCAGTCAATTAACATTCTAGTCCACTAACGCTTGTCTTTGTCCAATACATACTTACCATCCAGAGTTGCAGAGACTTATGGGGCCCCAAGGGAGTTCTAACATGGACAAGGTTTGAGCCAGACTGCAAGGAATTGATGGATTAAAAGATTAAACATGATCATTAGAAGAAAAAATGCCATCAACCTTGTGCCTAACCCAAATCAATAATCAGACGTTCAAAAGCAAAGAGTCAGTAACCAGAGAACTAAATGAACAGCACTAGCAAAAAAGTTTAAGAAGTATGCACAAACTCAGGCACTGTGTTAAACACCACCCCAGCATAAATACTACCATTAATGATTTTCTCCAATGTTTTAAGGGTATATTAGCTTTTTGGACTGTTGTAATATATTATTATTGCATTGTTGTGGAAATTTGTCTTAATGTAGCTGCATTATGGTGCCCCACACGTACAGCCTTATTTGCATGTGGACAACTGCTTTAAGCAGAGAGACTTACAAGCTCAACACAAGCAGACAAAACAGTTAAGCTACACCTGTGCCAAAGCAGGTGCCCCTCACCACGCTGGTTTACATTGAGATGTTTCTTCTCATTTGCTAACCCCTGTGGGATACTGGCAATCACTAACACCGGGTGCTCCTAAACAATATAGCTTGACCCAAAACAATATGAAATCAATATTATTATTATAAAGCAAAATTAATAAAAACACAGTAAAACTGATGGTAGCATAAACAGGAAATATATTTGAAAAGAGTCTACAAATTTAGGAATGTTTTTCAGAAAGAGTCTTGTTCAAAATACTTACATAGAAACTATAAGTGATATAAGAGGAGTCTTTTCAAGTCTGAATGTAAAGTTGCTTCAGATTGTTATTCCTTCCACAGAAGTCTTGCCAATTTCTTTGGAATCTCCTTGCTTTTGTTGTTCCCTTCTCTGTTCTCTTTGCTTTGCTCTTCCCTCATCTGTCTTCCTTCTGCAACATGAATTCCAAAAGTAAAGCCCTCATTTCACATGGAATTAACAATGATTATGAGAAAAACCAATGAGTTTGCCTTTTTCAAGCTGTTGGTCTATTCTGATCTTAATTACCTCAGGTCTATTAAATTATAAAAAATCTTTGTAACAATCTGTTTTTTAGGATTCTAAATGAGTGATCTAAATGATACAAGGTTTAAGTTAGTAAAAATACTGAATTTAAAATCAATCTATAACAGTTATTTAATATGACACACAAGAGTTTGTTTGGAATGTTATTTCGAGTCCAGAGTTTAAAAGTTAAAGGAGGCTCGATTGGCATAAAGAAAAAGGTGTACGTTTCTAATTGTTGGCTGTTCACTTAGTGTCTTTTTTGCTAGCAGGTTCATCAGTATTAGTTCACACAATATGCATTATTTTTTATATATTTTATATTATATTTTTTATTTGCTTGTAGTCCATGTTCCCATTTTATATATTGTTTAATTCATAGTTCAGTACTGTGAGTTTTGAACATTTATTCTTCATATGGTATTTTTCTATACCCATATAATTATTCTTTATTTTATAATTTAAATTCAATTCTACAATTCATTATTATTTTTTACCCATATTCTGTTTTACCACAATTGCTGCCATTTTTAAAAACTCCTTTTTATCAGCAGCCATTTTGTGCAAAGTAGTGATATCTCGTTGCCACCATGTGCCAGAAAGTTGAATGTCATGACCTCATTAATTGGAAGTGTTGGCGTCCATGATTTGACATACAGTATTTCCAAAATGCTTCTTTCAATATTAAGAGTTGGTTTACTTAAAGATTTTTTAAGGCAAAACGATTTTCTGACTTTGATTTTTGGTTAGGTTTTTGGGAATTCATTTTAGCTCAGTTTGACTTGCTGGCTATTCTGTCCCTTGCTTTGTCTTTTTGACAATAGGTCCCTTGTAAATCACTTCATTCTATATTCTTCCTGTCCAAGGCAGAACACGGTCACACTCATTATGCCACAACCCTTCTTCACATCCTAGCTATGGGTGATAAAATGGTAGCATCTATTAAAAATAAAATTGCATTGCAGTGAAATTTATAACTTTATAAGAAAATATAACATAATTTTATAAGAAAATGAATGTAAATTCAAATGCTTGTGTTTCAAAAAGAAATGTAAAAATTTGTTAGTTTAAAAATATTTGCAAAGTCAAGGGAATATTTCCAAAAATTCAGCAATAGTAACATGAAAGAATACTAAAAAGAGGTCACTAGGATTTCCACAGCTAACTTCTGATTCCAGGGATTTGTTTCTTGGGCAAAGGGAAACATATTTTTGGGCAAAGGTTTAAGTAATTTTTCTGGCTATAAGCTATATATGTTCTGACACAAAAAGGCAGGTGGCAGAGTTAAGTTGTGAAACGTGAGAGGGTAAGGACATAAAGACAGTAACACAAACAAATGCTAATTGACAAAGCCATGTATATCAGAAACCAAAGTCAAAAATTAACAGAAGCAGTTCAGACTCCCTAAAAAGACTGAAATGAATAATGCAGAAGAAAACTTGTATATTTGTAGAATACCTACAATCAAGGAGACTGAAGGTAGCATGCTGCCATCTTATATAGGTGCTCTGACATAATATGTCACTTTAGTCTTCTGTCACATGACTGGCCACAGCAATTCTGACTATAAACTTTATGTATATTTAATGAATAGGAAGGGGAGATGAACGGAATCAAACAAGCCAAGGTCAAAGTCAGAAATTATCAGCAGGACTAAATCTGAAATCTCAAACCAAAAATCAAAGAGCATTAGTACAGAAAAAAAAAAAAAACAAATGCCAGGAGGACAGAGAGGGGATTGTTCATACATGAATTTTCAGGTTTATATCTATCAATCTCATATATGGAAGAAACTTTGTGCCTACATAAATATGGCTGTGCTGATGATGTCATATGCATCAGGGTTTCTCTGAGAATTCTGGAAGGAAATTCCCACAGGAACACCCAGTATTGAAACTTCAGAATGGCAGAGCCTAAAACATATTAATGATAGTAGTAATATTCAAGTTCTTAACATTTCCTTCAGATGGGAAACTAATGGTATTTTTGGAACCAATGACCCTAAAAATCCCTAGGTAGACTTATACTTTTTCTATATGTTCAAGGGAAAAAAACAAAGATCAAAACACAAACACCATGGCTGTGGTCATGCAGAAACACGTAAGATGGCAGTTACTCTAGTCCATAACAGTACATAAAATGGAAGTGTAGAAGCATCATAAACATCCATCCATCCATTGTCTAACCCGCTGAATCCGAATACAGGGTCACGGGGGTATGCTGGAGCCAATCCCAGCCAACACAGGGCACAAGGCAGGAGCCAATCCTGGGCAGGGTGCCAACCCACCACAGGACACACACAAACACACCAAGCACACACTAGGGCCAATTTAGAATCGCCAATACACCTAACCTGCATGTCTTTGGATTGTGGGAGGAAACCGGAGCGCCCGGAGGAAACCCACGCAGACACGGGGAGAACATGCAAACTCCACGCAGGGGCATCATAAACATAAAGGTAAAATATATTTACAATTATTGAACAAATTCCCAAATAAAGAACAATACATGGGAAATACTCAGAAAGGTTCAAGATGTTCAAATGATGGCAATGTAGCTTAACTGGAGGAAGGAGTGAGGCTAGAGGTAAGTTAGGCAAGATTTGGAGGTGTTGAGGATTAAATAAGGGCAGTATGTGCCAAAAAGTGGATTGGAAGTGAATGACCAGAAGATGAGGCAAAAAAAGAAGGACTAAGGCAAAGACATGGTGAGAGACAGGCAAAAGGTAGCACTAGAAGACAAACTATAGCAAACATCAAACCTTACATCAGAAAGTAAAAATCAAATTCAACAAGATCTTTTCGGAAGTGCCTTTAAGCTTCCACTAACTTTATTAAGAAAGAGTTTGTTCTAGAAAGGGAATCCGAAACCTAGGCCCCTTGTTGTGCATGCCATCATCTCAAATACATTGATGTCATAAGTCCCACCCACGTGACATTGCATGCCATCACACATGCCTGACAAACAGCATCATTGCTGTTGTTATCCACTTAAAAAAGTTTGAATTATTAAAAGCTTAAAGCTGAATAGTTTTAATCCACCCAAAACCTAATCAGCACTTCGTGAGTGAGTGCATTTGTTCAGTGCATTTGTTTTCAAGTTACAAATTTTCCCATAAATTCTCAAAATATATTCTAGGGATATCAAAACATGTTTTTCAGGAAGTCGATTTTCTTACCTTAATATATGAAATATGGATAAAATAGAAAAATTACAAGTATCAAAAAAACTAACATATTACAAAATAACTCTGCCTAACTGACAGCTACAGCCTGTCTATAGCAGCTGTTTCCAGAGATATGAATAAGCAGATATATAACAATAAAAAGAAACATTCTATTAGCCCAAAACATGGCACTGAGCCACTTGAATTTAAGCAGAGAAAACATGACCAACAAGAATGTTTTTGCAATTTAAAACTTATAATTTATCACTCGTAATAGAGTAGGATTACATAAAACTAAAAACAGATGCCTGGGTGTTGATTGATTGGGTGAACTTTCATGAAAGGGGCAAAATAAGAATCACGTTATGGGTACTTTAGGGGGGAATTCAAATTTCTTAAACAATCACTTTGAATTATTTTGTAAGATGGACTGCTGGTTAGTGTCTATGAGTTGAGGCAGTATTACAGAAAAGAAAAAAATCTTATTTCTGAAATTCTTTTTCCTCTACATTACTTTATACAATGATTTTGTGAAACTGATAAAGTGGGACAACAGGTGGTTCACTTATGCTATTCTTCTTTGTCCCCCAATGCTTCCAGAATTCAGTGCAACTATAACCTGTACAGGAATTAGAAAATGATTCCTTTGAACAATGAGTAGTGGCTGCACTTGTTTAAGCTGATAATAGGAGAAAGAATCAGTAATTATGTTTGCCAACATAAGACTTCTCATTCACAGAGGACAGCCGATGGATGTTATAGGTTTTCTTTTGACACTGCTGGGAGCAACTTGCAAGTGAAGTGGATTGTATAATGTATAATATGGGAGTAGTAAAAATGTCCCAGAAGTGGCAATCCTTTAAAGGATATGGACATAGTGAGTCATATAAACCATTTTAGGTAGCTTAATTTAAAATGAAAATTTGAAAAAAAATGGTAACTAACTGCCTTGTGTGCATAGACAAAACAATTTTCTCAAACAGGCACCAGTTCAGGGTTGTGTTTATTTTTTATCTCAACACATTGGGCACAAGACAGAACAAACCCAGAATGGAGTACCAGTGTTAAACAAGACATACTCATGTCCTAAAAAAACAAATAAATAAAACTCTCCAACAAAATATTGTGCTTACTGTGAACATCAGATCTTAATCAGTCATATTGGTGAAATGGGGTTTTTCATGCAGACCTCTGTTACCCAAAGGTTGTCCGTAAAACAAACAACATGAGGGCCAATACCACCTGGCATGCTATGGCTTCCCAGTTAAATTTGTATTAAATAAATATCTAGAGCATGCTGGGAAAGTAATGGAAGGATCTGACCCAATGTCGGATGTCTCTAAGAATTTTAAGAAGTTCCCAGGATCAGAAGACGAATGAAATGAAATAAACATTTTAATAAGATACTGTATTTGGAAAGTTTGCAGCCTTTGTAATGTGGAGGTTATCATCGCCTTAAAGCTCTAGGGAATCTACTGCATTCATAGAGTTTTGCAACTTCTCCCAGTTTCCAGTCTACGGAAGATCTGAACTGAGCAATGAAAAAAAATATGGGATAACCCCTATCCTGTACATACTGTACGTGAAAATATCCTATACATACAGGATACTTTCATGTACATACAAGAAAATTTCACATATGTATGGGATCCTTTCACATATATACAAGATATTTTCACATATTTACGGGATATCCAAAGTGCACTTGTACAATTTTTTTAATCTAAATTTATGTCATACGTATGTGAAAGTAACCATACATATGATAAGGGATATCCCATCATTTTTTTCGTTGTGCGGTTCAGAGCTTCCGTCTGGGTTTTTATGAGTTTTCTCTGGCTATTTTGGTTTCATCTCCAATATCTGCATGTTAGTATAAGTGACTTTAAACTGACCTCATAAAAGTTAAGAGACTTCTGCAATGGAATGCATAATTACATCTCATCTTATACTGCCTTGCATCCTCTGCGGCCAGGATAAGCTCTCCAAAATTCTCCGTTGGAAGAAAGTGGTCCCAGAAAATCAGCAGATGGACTGGAAAGTACAGCTAGGCATCATTTTCTTTCAGGCTTTGGCTCCACTGAGGACACCTTTGTGTTTATTCTCTTCTGAGTGGGCATGTGGGTGTGTGCTTTTGTGCTGTGTGTGTTTGATGGTCTGTCCCTCAAACCAAAATAAACAGAAGCCATTGTTCATCTCTATGGGGACAGAGGTTTGTAAGATAAGAGCAAGCTGTGTTCAAAGAAGCCTTTATTCAGGTTTTATTTGGATAGTTTTCCTAAAAAAATATGCTGTTATGGCTACCTAAATACTAACTGGGTAGTTCTTCACAGTGGCACAGATAAAGAAAACCTAATAAAATGAGGAGGTTATTTTAAAAAAAATTCTAAGTAGATATTAAATGAACAGGCAGAGCATTCCTATGAAGTCTAAACTGTATAACTTGGCTAAAAGGTGGATGCATGAATTGATGGGTGGTTGTCAAAGAGAAGGTCATCCCAAGTAGCAAGAGTTCTGAGTGTGCAGTCTGATGAATTCCCAATAAATGAAAAGGATGTTCAGGATGGAAAAAGTGGATAGTGACATCTGGACGTGTGACACATGGGATCTCTAACTTTATGTTTTGTAACAGCCAGAGGGAAAGCTGGGATGCAAATACCATCATTCGTTTTCTGAACCTGCTTTTTCCATTACTGCATGGAACTAAATTCTATTCATGCAATATTGGTCACCGGGCAAACAACAAGTCTGGGAAGGGTGCCAGTGCATTGCATGGCACACTGAATCATGCACGCATGCATACATATGCACAAATAGGTATTTATCCTACTGTAGTAACTTTTCTAAAAATCCGTATTCAGTCCAAAGAGCTGTGAGGCCAAAGCTATTGACTTGGTATAGTCTGTTCATATTCAATTAGTTTTTATGGCCATTCACATGTACTACAAAAAGCACCTACTTTTGTTGTCATGTCTGTCTGTCTGTCTTCATGAAACAACCATTTGGTATAATGAGTCATCAAACAGACCACACCGTAAAACTGTTTGAACCTGCAAAGCACCTATTTAAAAAAGAGGATACATTTTTAAAATTACTCGTCCCTGTCTCACACAGAGATGATATTCTGTGTGATCTCAATTACAGAATAATGTACTGCTTCAGTCTTACTTTAGGAGAGGTTATTTCAATTTGTATATTTTGTATATTTTCCTATTTTACTCAACTGATAGCCTCAAACCAGACCAGCAGGGTTGCACACACAGCTCGGAGCACAATGTTATCTAAGCTGCTTTAGCAAACCACTGCCACAACAGTCTTCTGCTGCTTAAAGTTATATCAGGTCAAGTAACTGGGATTATAACTATAAATTATGGACGGAAGCTGTTTTCTGAGTGTGGGTCTGTAAGCCATTATGACTATATTGAATAAACTCAGTGTGTTCTGTACACTAAAAACAGTCTCACACAGCATTATGTGCAGTTGGTAATATTTAAATATTTCTCTGAAACTACAAGTTTTTGCAAAGCTGACCAATGTCCTGTTATCCATCATGAACCCTTATTGCCAACAATTTCAGAGTGAGATTTCAAAATGGATTTTACCTCTTCATTGATACTTCCTTTAAAATTTTTATATTTGAGAAATATGAACTACAACTGGCCATGAACCACCCACAATCAACAAATAACAATAGTGCAAAAGATACAATTTTTTATCACTTCAATTGGAATCTATTGTCTCCTGAAGCTATTTCAGCCAACACAAGCCAATCCAAGCTACTAGCTACATGCTATTAGAAATATGTTTTAAGGTACTGTTTTAATGCATGCAATAACATTCAATTAACACTATTATTTTTGAATATAACTCATTGTTGCAATAATATTTATTAAACAAAAATGTGACTATCACTCTGTGATGGACTGGCACCCTGTCCAGAGATTGATCCTACCTTAAACCCAGTGCTTTCTGGGACAGGCTTCGACAGTCCCACAACCCTACTCAGTGTATATATAGTGTGTTGGAAAGCAGATGGATGAAATGTGATATCTCTCTTTTTAATTAAATAAATAAAAAAATAATAACACTTTAGTTTATGTACTGAAAAATGCATATTTTACTCATTTACAATTATGTAACAATACCTTCACTAACACTTCTTTTGGTTTTAATAACACTTACAAAGCATCAGTAAAGTGTTTATTCATCTCTGCAATGTGGCTTTATTTTGGAGTGGTCTGAGGTGGCTTAACTGAGCCACATTTCTCTTCATATTACATATTTATTGTAAGATCTGTGAATCCGGCATACAGTTGTGCTTGAAAGTTTGTGAACCCTTTAGAATTTTCAATATTTCTGCATAAATATGACCTAAAACATCATCAGATCTTCACTCAAGTCCTAAAAGTAGATAAAGAGAAATGAGTTAAACAAATGAGACAAAAATATTATAATTGGTCATTTATTTATTGAGGAAAATGATCGAATATTACATATTTGTGAGTGGCAAAAGTATGTGAACCTCTAGGATTAGCAGTTAGTTTGAAGGTGAAATTAGTCAGGTGTTTTCAATCAATGGGATGACAATCAGGTGTGAGTGGGCAGCCTGTGTTATTTAAAGAACAGGGATCTATCAAAGTCTACTCTTCACAACACGTTTGTGGAAGTGCATCATGGCACGAACAAAGGAGATTTCTGAGGACCTCAGAAAAAGAGTTGTTGATGCTCATCAGGCTGCAAAAGGTTACAAAACCATCTCTAAAGAGTTTGGACTCCACCAATCCACAGTCAGACAGATTGTGTACAAAATGGAGGAAATTCAAGACCATTGTTACCCTCCCCAGGAGTGGTTGACCAACAAAGATCACTCCAAGAAAAAGGTGTGTAATAGTCTGTGAGGTCACAAAGGACCCCAGGGTAACTTCTAAGCAACTGAAGGCCTCTCTCACATTGGCTAATGTTCATGTTCATGAGTCCACCATCAGGAGAACACTGAGCAACAATGGTGTGCATGGCAGGGTTGCAAGGAGAAAGCCACTGCTCTCCAAAAAAACATTGCTGCTCATCTGCAGTTTGCTACAGATCACGTGGGCAAACCAGAGGCTATTGGAAGAATGTTTTGTGGACGGATGAGACCAAAATAGAACTTTTTGGTTTAAATGAAAAGCGTTATGTTTGGAGAAAGGAAAACACTGCATTCCAGCATAAGAACCTTATCCCATCTGTGAAACATGCTGGTGGCAGTATCATGGTTTGGGCCAGTTTTGCTGCATCTGGGCCAGGACAGTTTGCCTTCATTGATGGAACAATGAATTCTAAATTATATCAGAGAATTCTAAAGGAAAATGTCAGGACATCTGTCCATGAACTGAATCTCAAGAGAAGGTGGGTCATGCAGCAAGACAACGACCCTAAGCACACAAGTCGTTCTACCAAGGAATGGTTAAAGAAGAATAAAGTTAATGTTTTGGAATGGCCAAGTCAAAGTCCTGACCTTAATCCAATCGAAATGTTGTTGAAGGACCTGAAGCAAGCAGTTAATGTGAGGAAACCCACCAACCCAACATCCCAGAGTTGAAGCTGTTCTGTACAGAGGAATGGGCTATAGTTCCTCCAAGTCGGTGCGCAGGAATGATCAAAAGTTACCTGAAACGTTTAGTTGCAGTTATTGCTGCAAAGGGGGTCACACCAGATACTGAAACGAAAGGTTCACATACTTTTGCCACTCACAAATATGAAATATTCGATCATTTTCCTTAATAAATAAGTGATAAATAATATTTTTGTCTCGTTTGTTTAATTGTTTTTTCTTTATCTACTTTTAGGACTTGAGTGAAAATCTGATGATATTTTAGGTCATATTTATGCATAAATATAGAAAATTCTAAAGGGTTCACCAACTTTCAAGCACAACTGTATTAACAAGTCATATTATCATCATATCAATATATGCACAGCGATGAATAACCGATCTACTGATGTTTTTATAAGTGAAGACTAAAAGAAGTGTTTGTTAAGGTCTTTTTACATAAGAGAAAATGAGTAAAAGATGCATTATGGCAGAACCTAAATTAAAGTGTTACAGAAAAATTAAATGTTCCAACCTTCCAAACAGTTAACTAAGTTTCCGAACAAGGTTGACGTCTTATACCATGCAGACATTTTCTAACTTATTTTATTGCTTCCATCTAAACGTTTAATGTGAGACATGTTTGTTTAATTGGAGAATTAGTGGGTTAAATTAATATGTTTATATCTTGTGTTCAGCAGTGAGGAAGCAGTCAAAAGCATGAAGAAGTGTTGGAGTACCACCCCAGTAACCCAGTTTAATCGAACAAACAAAAAAATGAAGCCGAAAACAAGAGCTTAAATGCACTTAAAAGACACTGATGTAAGGTCAGTTACTCTGGTTTTTCTCATGTTCTGCTATCTCTTGTAAATATCTCTGGGTCTTAGCAAACTCAGGCTCAGGTCAATATAAAGATGCCACATTTCTGCTCCATCACTTTGTATGGCAGATTGGCCAGAAGGTGCAGGGCTTGTTTTGGATGTCGCAGCCAGGTGGGAGTGCCCCCACTGAGCATCTTCTTTGGGCTGTGGAGAAAGGATAGGATACTGTTAACAACAGTGCTGAGTGCTTACCTCAGTCGAGTTTGTCTGGGGACCCACAGAAACACATGCATGACAGGCCCTATGATGAGCCAAGTGATGGATATAAAATTGAAGTTTTGCAAGTATAAGTCCAGACACTTAGCTCCACAAGCAGCATAGGGGTGCAGTGGTTAGCACATTGCCTCCAAGTGGCAGACCGTAGGTTCAGATCAATCAGTCTAGGTGACAAAGCTCCCTTCAAAAGAGATGTGATCACTAACCTTTTTTAGTAGGTGATTAACATCATACAGTTTACAATACAATACAATACAGTTTATTTTTGTATAGCCCAAAATCACACAGGAAGTGCCGCAATGGGCTTTAACAGGCCCTGCCTTTTGACAGCCCCCCAGCCTTGACTCTCTGAGAAGACAAGGAAAAACTCCCAATAAAACCTTGTAGGGAAAATGGAAGAAACCTCGGGAAAGGCAGTTCAAAGAGAGACCCCTTTCCAGGTAGGTTGGGCGTGCAGTGGGTGTCAAAAGTAGGGGGTCAATACAATACAATATACACAACAGAACAATTACTTAAGACAGCATAATAATAAAAATTTTAGAAGTACGGTTTAACAGTAGATGATATGACATAATTAGGTTTGGATATTTTTAGAGTCCTGGAGACCTCATCCATCTAGCTGCCTCCCCATTTGGCCATGCCACGGCTGAAACGCTGTTCTCGATGAAAGGACCCCTCTTTCCCATGATTCCTGTGATCCTCCATCAGGGATGACTTTACCATAGGCAGGCAAACAACTTGGCAGGTGGGCCGTGGCACCAATGGCCACATTTGGGTACCGAGAAAAGAAACAGAATAGGTGAGGGTTAGTATTCAAATATAATTATCATGTTACTTATGTTATAGTGCTAATGACTAACAACAGAGATGCAGTATGTACAGTTAATCAGCAGCTCTAGTCAGGATATGCTAAACTGAAGTAGTGAGTCTTCAGCCGGGATTTAAAGGCTGAGACTGAAGGGGCATCTCTTATGGAAGCAGGAAGACCATTCCACAGTTTAGGGGCTCTGTAACTAAAAGCTCGACCTCCCACTGTTATTTTATTAATCCTTGGAATCCTAAGCAGACCGGCATCTTGAGATCTTAATGTGCGCTCAGGTTTGTAAGTCATGATAAGTTCAGACAAGTAAGCCGGACCTTGGCCATTTAATGCTTTATATGTTAAAAGGAGGATTTTGAAATCTGCCCTGAACTTAACTGGGAGCCAGTGTAAAGATTTAAGAACTGGGGTTATGTGTTCATATTTTCTTGTTCTTGTAATAATTCTTGCAGCGGCATTTTGGATTAACTGGAGGCTGTAGAGAGAACAGTTTGAACAGCCAGTGAACACCGCATTGCAGTAGTCAATCATAGCATATAAGATAAAAAGTAGTGGGGTTCTTAAATACCAAATTTGGTTGTTTTGGGTTTATTGTATTTTGGTAAAAAAAGAGTTGTACAGTAGCTAACTGCTTTGAAAAATTATAATTTACAGTATCTGCACACTATGAAATATCACAATGAAATAATGAAACATCAAATCTGTTTGTAATTTACCATTTTTGTTACAAATGCTTTAAATATAATTGATGTAGTGGTTAGGCATTGCTGCCTGGCTCATATAGTTTACTGGATTTAAATCTCACTCTCATTCACTGTCAATGTATTGTGGCGGACGGCCGGGACACCCCTTTGACACTGGGTCCGGGGGAGCAGCCATGGAATGCACTCTACGTCCCCTGGAACACGTGGTGGCAGCCTTTCTGGGTTACATCGGGGCCACAGGTGTGGGACTTCAGGGCTCAGCCCTGTTGGGCTCCGTGGCCACCACCAGGAGGAGCTGCATGGCTTAATGAGCCCGTGTGGGCTGGAATGCAGCCTCACTTGGAAGTGCAGCCTGAATTAGGTTAATTTTCACTTGAAGCACTTCTGGGTGGGCTATAAGAAGAGCCTGCAGCCACTACTCGAGGCTCCAGAGTCAGGAGGAGGACGACGACAAAGCTGCCTGGGAGGAGTGGAGGAAGAAGAGAGTGATTTTTGTGGATGTTTTCTTTTCTGTGTGTTTTGGGACTGTGTTGTGTCTGTGAGTACAGGGAAGGCGTAACCGACAGACGAAGAAAGATAAATCTTTTTGTTCATTTTCACCTGTGCCTCCGTTGTCAGTCTGTGTTGGGTCGACGCTAACAGAGTGTTTATTCTACAGTATACAGTATATAGTGTGTGCATTCCCCCGTTGTCCTTGTTGGTTCTCCTTCCCACATTCTGAAGAAATGCTCTTTAACTTAACAGCAATGCTCAAATGACCCAGTGTTGCTTGGACAGGCTCTGATATTGAATTGGAGTACATGACTTTTATAATGGATGGATAGATTTTTCCCCTTGCTACAGTCTCTCAGCAGTTTATTGTAACCCATCCTCCCATAAAAAGTATCTGTGCTGATAAACCTATGGTAATAATGATGCAATAATGATGAGTGATGCACAACAACACGTTTCAGAGGATAATTATGCCTCAGTGCACTTGAAAGGGTTAAGCAATTAAGGTACTGTCTACATTTGGGTAAATAAAGCATTGACATAAGGAGGGAAGGAAATGGCCAAGCCAATTAAAGTGAGCTAGTGGTTTTTAAAACCTTTGACAGTGGCAGAGATTCAAGGCAGATTGACACTCATAGTGTGAGTTCACTAATTAGCACTCAGGCCTCCATAAAGTGAGCCCTTAGGTAAAGATGCTGATTAGCCTTTGAATGTGTTGCTGAGAAATTATCCTGGTGTTGTTGAACTCATCTAGTTTCTCTCCAGCTTAGGATTTTGTAAATGGCTCAGCTTTAGTATTTTTCACCCTGTCAAAGGGCTTGTACAGCCCAGCAGTATTTTAATAAAGCCAGCCATCATAATCTTTATGAGCTGATATTAGCAAAATGTAGTGACATTCAAGGACCAGTCCTTAAGTGAGGAGATGTGAAAACTGGGAGTCCTCCAGAGGCAACGATATAGGGAGACCAGTAATTTCAGGAAATTATTGTATCTCTGTTCTGCTACATCACTTCATTTTAGTCCCCAGGAAAAGCAGGCTCAATTAATTTAAATTCAAATTATTCTTATTACGCACACTACCATTTATGAGCCCAGCATACTATTGAAGAAGTACAAATACTGTGCAGTGTAAAAGTTGAAATGTAACATAAAGAAAAAACATACTGTTGCACCTTAAAGAGAAAGACATCATATAATAATATTGTCACAGTTATGCTCACCACCTTAAAAATCCCAAGAACAGAGGAACATCCCAAAATGAAAGGCCAAGTATCTCGAGGTACCTGATGAGAGGACTGAGAAAGTTCCAGGAAGGTCATGCTGCCCTGAATGAAGGTTTCTCTGGCACAAGTAGGTCACTGCAAGAAAATGGACCACCACTTCCAGTCCTATTAATTCCACTGCAGTATATAAAATATGCTCAGCTCAAAGGTCCACTAGTTCACATCTGGCACCTCAAGGGAGAACACTGTACTGAACTATGGCAGGTATGATATATAAACACCCTATCATTGACAACTACAGCTGAAGAAGGAATGATCAAAGGAAAGCAAACTAAGTCATCGTTATCCTAAAAGGAAGGCTGTTAGGAGTAGGGAATAACCTAAGACCATGACAACACCTGAGATTTATTTTGCTTGTTTGCAAAACAATAATGTAATTTGTAACACACAGAGGTGGGAAATCTATTTAGAAAGTGCCAGTTTGGAGGAGTGGTCCACATGATCACAATACACAAAAATATTTAAACTTAAAGATATATACAGAGTGGTTTTAAAGGAATACTCTACCCAGAACTTTTTTATATATTATTTACCCCATGTAGTTTGTAGTGATAGCCAAGAAAAATGTTAATTTCATGTTTTAATGCAAAACAGACATAACAAAATTTCAGATAAAATATGGGTTTATAGTGACCAATGCTGGACAACAGTAAATAATATTAAAAGTCTTTAAAAAATCTTGCATTATTCATGTTGTATAATCCGTAGATTGTTGACTTTAGGAAGACTAAAAGTGATCATCTGCCACTGAACATTGACAGCTTAACTGTGGAGGTCACACCAAATTCTTTGGTGTCCACCTGGCAGAGAACCTCACCTGGTCCAAATAACACAAGCTCTTTAGCCAAGAAAGCCCAGCAGCGGCTCTACTTCCTGTGTAGGCTGAGAAAACCCCATCTTCCACCAGCTATTCTAACAACATTCTACGGAGGAACCATAGAGAGCATCCTGAGCAACTGCATCACTGTCTGGTTTGGAAATTGCACGGTCAGGGATCGTAAAGCCCTACAACAGATAGTGAAGACATCTGAGAAGATCATCGGTGTCTCTCTTCCTTCCATCATGGACATTTACACCATATGCTGCATCCGCAAAGCCACCAGCATTGTGAATGATCCAACACACCCTTCACACTCACATACCACCAGAATGTGTAGCAGTTTTTCCCCCCAAGCAGTCAGATTCCTGAGCACTCATGGACCAATCTGATATTTGATGTATGTGTTCTGCTCTGCAATGTTGCACATGGTTGCACATGTTTGCACATTTGATTCACATGCACCTTGTTATATATGCACCTTATTATACAGTATATTATGTGTCTTTATGTTATGTGTCGTGAATTCTTCATTGTCCTGTGATCTATGTAGCACCATGGCCCTGGAGGAACGTTGTTTCATTGCACTGTATGCTGTACTACTGTATATGGATGAAATGACAATAAATACTCTTGAATCTTGAACATAGTATATGTGTATCAAATTTCAGGTCAATAGTTCAAATGGTTTGCGAGCTACAGGTGATTTTAAATCCTGGACAGTCAAACGAACAGCCATGGTACTGTAATATATAAGAAGATTGTATTGTGTTGTTTTGTACTTCGGGAATGTTTAGTTGAAGTCGGTGAAACTGCATGGGAAAATTGACTTTCTGCTTGTTTAAAAATCTCAGATATGTTCAAGTATGAGGCATATTTTCTTCCTGATAATATTTCTACTCAGTTTTTTCTTTCAGTGCAAATTTTTTTGATATCATGTGAAATGCAGTGCTTACCAATGAATAAGCTGTTATTGGGCAGGACTGCTGATCAATAAAAGACGTGGGAGGTAGCTCAGGCCTGTTTGAGTGTGTTCCATTTTTGTTCGCAAGAGCATTGTCCAAAAGTGGTTTATTTAACAATATTTTAGTAAAAATACAAGAGTTTGAGGTTTTGTGTGCAAATGACTAGATGACTTGTGGATTACATTACCCAAGTAATGGGAGGTTTTTTCATTAGCTTTTTGATACTTTGCTGTGGTTCAATGTTGGTCACCATAGATGCCCATTTTATCAGAAACTTTGTTATCTCCATTTTGCTTGAAAAGAAAAGATTCATTGTTTGTCCATCACTACAAACTACATTGGTTAAGTAAAATATAAAAATACATATAACTTTTGAGTGGAGAATGCCTTGCAAAAGTTTTTAAAATAAAAGTGAAAATAATGCATATGTAACATTTCCCATGAAAATAACAATCTCTTTTAATTGTATATCCAGTAAACCAAACACGGGGATGGGTGAGTGAAGCGAGCTGGGGGCAGAGCCCCCTAGTTTTCAAAATAATAATTCCATTTTTTTAGTGCTTCTGACCTTGAAGTCTACTAAAAGAAATAGTGATCCCATATAGAAATGGGAATAGCTACAGAAGAATAAGAAGTGCTTCTGACCAGTAATACTAGCAAATTTACTATGCGTCAGTTCAACTTGCATCCATCCTCCATCCATCCATTTTCTAACCCTTTTTAGGATCAAGTCTTTACTTATTCTAGCACAGGGGTCTTCAACTCCAGTTTTCTTAATTAATGACCAGTTTTTGATGCAAATTAACTATTTCCCTTTATTTTAATTGACTTTTCTTGAGACTCTGACTGCTGAATTGATTCTTTTTTCCTTAAACAGCACCTAAACATAAATTTGATGCAAAGTGAGCCAACAGATGACTAACTAAGTTGAGGCCTCAAACTCCAACCAACAACACTTCATTCATTTTCTTAATTTGAAGCCAATTCTCGTTGCTAATTAACCCCGTTATTTAATTTCATGGTGCTCATTCTGCCATGGCAGACATTTCCTAAACTTTTTCTTTTTTAAGAGCGCTGTCAAAATGTTTTGTTGACCTGAGAAGATCAACATTACTGAGGCCTTCACCTTTCTTTGTTTCCAGTTATCGTGTGATGGATACAGGTTGTTGTTTATGTGTTGGTACATTTTGTGTCTTAATATTGTTTGGTTGCTAATTAAGGAAAAACAATAATTAAGGGGCCTGAGTTTAAAGATGTGCATCAATTAAAATTAAATAAAAGAGTTAACTTGCAGCAAAATCTGGTCACTAATTAAGAAAAGGGTTAGAATGAAAACCTGCAGCCACAGTAACTGTCCAGGACTGGAGTTGGAGACCCCTGTTCTAGGAGCACTGCGAATGAGTGCGCAACACTATTCCAAGGATAACTCACACACAACCACACCCAACCATACTAGCCCCATGCATTGACTGTATCATCTTTGGGGATGTGGAAGGAAAATAAGAGTTCCTAAAAAAAAAAAGAAAAAATCATAGGGGAAACATGTAGACCACACACAGATGAGGACCATGCCCGTGTTTTAATGCAAGACTGAAGATGCAAAAGGTGGCAGTATTAACTGCTGTCCCACCATGCCTCTCCACAGATCAACATGAATATTTAAATAACTTTGTAGAGAGCAAGCAGTAAAACAGAATATTCACAGACAATATATGCAGCCATGGTCCTTACATTACAGTTTTTCACAATTGTTTATGCGCTGTCACAAAGTACACACAATAGATCTACCTGATCTCAACAATCTGATCAACCTGATCAACAACCTGATCTCCAGATCTACAGAAATTAACACATATTCAAGTATTCAACTATTCAACTATTCAGCTGACTAATGTTCCAAAATACTTTGCATACTCCTCAATGTATACTCATGACAGTCATGGCAAGAACACTTAATAACTTTTTTTATTTATATAGCATGAGAAGGGCACTATATAATAAAATGTATCATTATCTTTATTATTATTATTAATAGTAATTACCTGGTAACACTTAAAGTTTCAATGAACCACAACATTCCTTAACTGAATAAATACAATTAAATATGTTCTCCAATTTAAGAAAGTTGTAGAAGTGGTCAGTACTGAAAACTACTTCTGCAAAAAAAATTGAACAAAATGGAGCAAAAAGCATGTACAGCAAGAAGAAGAGGAAGAAATAGAGAAAGAGGAATACAACAAATTTCAAATAAAATTAGAGCCATTCTGATTAATAATGTAATCAACTGTGCAAGGAGTATGCATGTAGTTGAATGAAGAGAGCAACCCAATCTGAACCATTGCTGGAATCATCCTAACCTTTAGGAGTGGTAGCAGGTGAGTTAGTAAAAATTCAAATTAACCTGCAGGATATTTGGCTCTCATAATAGATAATCAATAACATGTTTAAGCATGACTTACTGTAGCATAGATTGTACACTGTATGTAAAATTCAGGGAGATCCAGCCGCTGGAAGGTGAAACCAGCTGCTCACCCCAAAAAAAGAGAAAGAAAGAATGAACATGATGTTGGCAAATATGCTCCATGATTTAAAGAACAACGCAGCATACTAAAGGACAATATAGTGTTTCAGAACACAGACCAGACATATATATTCACCACTCGTTGGGTGCTGACAAGGCACAGGCTGTCTGTGAAGCAAATATAACATACGCCATTTGAGAGAAACAGTAATTATGTCAAAGAGATGCAATACTTATATGTGAAGGTAACCTACGCAAGTTAAAGAAAGTAATGCTTAAGATTTATAATGCACCGGTAAGGCCTCACCTAGATACTACGTGCAATTTTGGCCTCCAGGCTATAAAAAAAGACATATTGTATATTAGAAGAAAAAGTCCAGAGAAGAGCGACTAGGCTGATTCCAGGACTGCAAGGTATAAGTTAATGTGGAAAGATAAAAGGAATTGAATCTTTACTGTTTAAGCAAACAGAGATTAGGACTTGACATGAGTGAAGTTTTTAAAATGATGAACCATTTGTCCTCTGCTTGGTGACTGAAAACAAATTTGCAACTGCATTCCAAATTATCTCCTGCTGTATAACCCATCTGGTAGACTGCATCTAAGGGAGGATGGCAGTATCCAGTATTCTGTCACTGAAGCCACATAATGCTGGAGAAGAGCCCTGATCTCAGACACTGGTATCATATGTATAACTTTCAACACAGGGAACCTGTTGAATCTGTTTCTGTACAAGAGCAAATAAAGTAAGTATTTCAATTTTCAGACCACCTTTGGTTTTTACATCCCAATACATAAAAACCTTAATATTTTATTCAGGCATTAGTTAAAGCAAGAGTCTCCCATTAGATAATTCTCCCATTTGCAGTTTACCAGGAGCATACTATGCCACACAAGTAAATGTATCTGGAATGTTAAAAGAATTAGAAAATGTAGCAAATGTTCCTAGTATCCATTGCAGGCCAGGGATATAACACAACATGTAAAAATGATATATAGTTGCTTGAGATTACACTATACAAGTGGATCTGCATGCTGCTACTTGGGAATATATTAGACAAGTACACATGCCTGACATGACCTTGTTTTCAGAGATATCCACAACTAGCAAAGTCCCTATTGTTCGCCAAGGTGAGGACCTGGGCTAGCTCAAAATTATATTGTAAAAAAAAAACAGAAAATCTTGGTTTTAAGACTAGATTACTTTTATTAACTTTCCTGACATTTTGATGCAAAGCAGCTGGGTTTTCTCTTGAGACTCCTGTTGCCTCCCACATGCCCACAATGTGCATATTACAATAACTGTTTGATATTAAAATAATTGACTTTGTCCTAGCATGAGTGGCAGTGAGTGTGTAAATGAGCATGGCCTGCAACACTTCTTGTCTAGTATATTCTGCTGACAAGAAAGGGTGTGGCTCCTTGCAGTGTCTTTTATTTGAAAATTCAGATATGGAAAACGAATGGTACAGATTGTAAAAAACATGTGACATACTCAGGGGAAGACAGCGAGTCAGGGTTACAGCTTGAATTAATTACATTGTTTGCTATTGTCCAACATATTAGTTACTAGGCTGCATTTCAGACTTGTATTTTATACAGAACTTGTCATAATGAACACAATCCAACGATTTTACAAATGTTTCCATTGTTACACATGCAAGCCATGGGAGCAGTTACTAGACTTTGGGAAGGCAGCACAAACAGGAAAGGATGTACATATACATACATATATACATATACACATATATATGTACAGTATATATATATATATATTTTATATATATATACAGTATATATATATATATTTATTTTTTTTTTTAAGGGTTAGGAGATAAATAAAAGAGGTCAAAACAAAGAGTTTCCAAATCTATCAACACAGCCAAAATGAGAACAAATATCAAAGGTCAGGAAAAAGAGCAAAAGATTTAAGAATCAGGGAATCATAAACATCTTGTAAGTTGTAAAAGAAGATACTTTTTTTAATACACAAGCTTGGATACAAAAACTCTCACCAATTGGCCCCTTTACATCAAGACCTTTAAAGTCATGCTCTTGGCAACTGGGATCCACATCATGATGATGGAATCCACAAAATGGCAGTGCCAAGGAAAAACAAAATGGCATTGTGGCAAAATGTTCATAAACCCTAAAAATGTATTAAACCTAAAACCTAAAAATCTAGAAAATATATACTGTATAATCATCCATCCATCCATCCATCCATTTATTAACCCGCTGAATCCGAATACAGGGTCACGGGGGTCTGCTGAAGCCAATCCCAGCCAACACAGGGCACAAGGCAGGAACCAATCCTGGGCAGGGTGCCAACCACTGTATAATCATCTAAAATTAATTCAGCATAAAGCATAAAATATTTATGAAAAATACAAAATCATAACATCGCTAAGCACTGTTTCCCCAATGACGTCACTTCCTAAGGTAGAAGCTCCTCCCCTTCTCCTCCGGCCCCAATATAAACTAAGGTGTCATCAGAAGTTGGCATTCATTTTAACCTTGATCCCACAGAAGTAAGACCTACCCAAAAAGCAATGAAGAGCCAAGTTATTGAAAGACTGGAGGTCAATCCATTTTTTGTTGCATTTGTCTGCAAAGGAAATGTTTATCTAAAATTAACAGGGCTTCTTCTTTGATGCTCCCAACACCCTGATGCCTCATCTGATCTCTTTATTGCTACATATTCTGATTAACTTTCTCTAAGTCATGCAATAAATAACGTGAATTAAACTGGGAACCTGCATGTATCTAGTCCATTTCCATTCAAAAAGAATCACTTTCTGGATTTTAATTGTATGATCATAATTATACGATGATTCAAATTAAGCACACAGAATTACAAAATGCTTAAAATAACAACCCTATACCTTCTTAATCTTGTTTAGGCATATGTGAACTTGAGCCATTTTATAGACTGGAATCTGTCCTGTTGTTCTATGCTGGTGCAAGGTAGGAAATATCCCTGGAAATTGCACCAGTCTATCAAAGATGCACTCATGAACATGCTCACAGGGACCAGCTTGGAATCAACAACCGACCTAACTTGAATGCCTTTGGGGATCTGGATAGAAAAAACAGAATACCTGTAGGAAATCAATATGCAGATATGGGGAAAATGTGCAAATGCCACACAGTCACCAACCAGGTATCAGTTCTATCCTACTCTGCCATGATTGTTACTTTGTAATAGAAGGGGCCAGAAGATTAAAATTGTGGTACTAAGAGTGTTAATCCTATCTTTCACCAAAATGGAAGTCATAGTAAAATGTGTAGCGCAAAAGTCAGTAATGAGAAAGTGTCACAGTGATAATATCAAGCAGCACAAACTTCCTGCCATACGTAATTAGCAAAACTGTTGTAATACAGATAAAATGGTGGTGCCCATAACAAAACAAATATGCCCCCATAACAGAAAAAAATATTTTAATATCTGTACCAACACTTTTATCTGAATTTAAACATCAAAAATAGAATATCCATACTATAAAACCATATAGTGCCAAAGATAGTAAATGGCATAGCTTGAAATCAGAAAAAATAAAAAATGAAATAGATCATACCACTAACCACTGGGCCATCAACCTCTGAATGAAATTATATTAAGTCAGACTACTGGGTCCTCAGATCAAAAGAACGTGATTGTGTCCCAAAATATCTAATAACATAAACGAAAATTACCAGAAATTGCCTGGCATTTAATTAAAACACATCAGAAGTACCCAATACTTCCCTGAGTTAAATTATAATTTGATATCTGAACTGTCTGGAATTGTAAAAGATTATTTAGACTATTTTAAATTTTTATTTGAAGTGTTTTGGGTCTGGGTTTTGGCAATATTTAGCACTATACGAGGTGCATTTATGGGTAATGATAGATATGTACATACAGTGATGCTTGAAAGTTTGTGAACCCTTTAGAATTTTCTATATTTCTGCATAAATATGACCTAAAACATCATCAGAATTTCACTCAAGTCCTAAAAGATAAAGAGAAACCAGTTAAATAAATGAGACAAAAATATTATACTTGGTCATTTATTTATTGAGGAAAATGATTGAATATCACATATTTGTGAGTGGCAAAAGTATGTGAACCTCTAGGATTCTAACTAGCAGTTAGTTTGAAGGTGAAATTAGAGTCAGGTGTTTTCAATCAATGGGATGACAATCGGGTGTGAGTGGGCACCCTGTGTTATTTAAAAGACAGGGATCTATTAAAGTCTGCTCTTCACAACACATGTTTGTGGAAGTATATCATGGCATGAACAAAGGAGATTTCTGAGGACCTCAGAAAAAGAGTTGTTGATGCTCATCAGGCTGGAAAAGGTTACAAAACCATCAGCAATCCACAGTCAGACAGATTGTGTACAAATGGAGGAAATTCAAGACCATTGTTACCCTCCCCAGGAGTGGTCAACCAACAAAGATCACTCCAAGAGCAAGGCGTGTAATAGTCGACGAGGTCACAAAAGACCCCAGGGTAACTTCTAAGCAACTGAAGGCCTCTCTTACGTTGGCTGATGTTCATGTTCATGAGTCCACCATCAGGAGAACACTGAACAACAATGGTGTGGATGGCAGGGTTGCAAGGAGAAAGCAACTGCTGTCCAAGAAAAAAAATTGCTGCTCATCTGCAGTTTGCTAAAGATCACGTGGACAAACCAGAAGGCTATTGGAAGAATGTTTTGTGGACGGATGAGACCAAAATAGAACATTTTGGTTTATATTATATTTTTATTAATTTTATTGCAATCCATACAAATCAATCAAGTTTTTACAAAAAGAAAAAATTGAGTTAAGGATAAATTAATCCCCACCCCTGAGAGATAGAGCAATGCAAACAGCGTTAAATTTAAGGCTTGTAAACATACCTAAATTAACAAATTCTCTGTGCTTTATGAGCTTATTTTAAAATATTACTGATTAGATCCTGCCATGTTTTGAAAAAAGTCTGTACGGATCTTCTAACTGAGTATTTGATTTTTTCCAATTTCAAATAGTATAACACATTGGTTTCCCACTGACTTAAAAGTGGAGAGTTTGGGTTCTTCCATTTTATCAGAATAAGTCTGCGTGCCAAAAGTGTAGTGAATGCAATCACAATTTGTTTGTCTTTCTCCACTTTAAACCCATCTGGAAGAACCCCAAACACAGCTGTTAATGGGTTAGGAGGGATTGTGAGTCCAAGGCTGTCTGAAAGGTAATTAAAAATTTTGGTCCAGAATAATGTCAATTTGGTGCAAGCCCCGAACATGTGACCTAGTGAGGCTGAGACTTGGTTGCAGTGCTCGTAGGTTGGATCATGCCCTGGAAACATTTTGGAGAGTTTTAGACGAGACAGATGTGCTTGATATATAATTTTGAGTTGTATAATTGTATGCTTTGTGCATATGGAGCTCAAGTGAATTCTCTACATTGCTACTTTCCACTCCTTTTCTGATACATTAATTGAGAGATCTTTTTCCCAGTGTCCTCTTGGATTTTTGAAAGGGAGGGATTGTAAAATGATTTTATATATTGTAGAGATGATGTCTAAGTCTTTGAGATTGAGCAATATTTTTTCCAGCATGGATGAGGGTGCAAGATGAGGAAAATCGGGAAGGTTCTGTTTAACAAAGTTCCTGAAGATAGTGAAAGAAATGTGTAGCTGGAATGTTAAATTTGGAATGTAATTGTTCATAGGATGCAAAAACGTTGTCTATATAAAGATCTCTAAACAAGTTAATTCCAAATATTTTCCAGGTATTAAAAACTGCATGTTTGCGAAGGTTGAAAGAGGTGGTTCTCTTGCAGGGGTGCCACAGATAGAAGCTTCTCCGTCTTAAAATGCTTTTCTACATTGGTTCCATATTCTAAGTGAGTGAAGCACAATTGGGTTATTAGTATATTGCCGATAACGTGTGTTTATTGGAGCACAGAGCAAGGAATACAAAGAAGTACTACAGGATTTTACTTCTATTGCGGTCCATGCCTGTGTATGTTCTTCTATTTGTGTCCAGGTTCTTATCGCCTGTATATTTGCTGCCCAGTAATAAAACTGGAAGTTAGGTAGAGCTATGCCACCTTCTGCCTTTTGTCTTTGTAGGGTCGCTCTTTGGATGCGTGGATGTTTTGAATTCCAAATAAATGAGGTTATTGTTGACTCTAATTGCTTAAAGAACGATTTATTAATGTATATTGGAATGTTTTGAAATAAAAAACGAGCTCAGGAAGAAAATTCATCTTAACAGTGTTAATTCTTCCAGCTAGTGTGAGATGAAGGGTTGACCATCTATGCAAGTCTTGCTTAATTTTTTCCATGCAGACGGCGAAATTTTGTTGATAAAGAGCTTTATGTTTACTTGTGATGTTTACCCCTAGGAACTTTTTGGTTTAAATGAAAAGCGTTATGTTTGGAAAAAGGGAAACACTGCATTCCACCATAAGAACCTTGTCCCATCTGTGAAACATGGTGGTGGTAGTATCATGGTTTGGGCCTGTTTTGCTGCATCTGGGCCAGGACAGCTTGCCTTCATTGATGGAACAATGAATTCTTAATTATATCAGAGAATTCTAAAGAAAAATGTCAGGACATTTGTCCATGAACTGAATCTCAAGAGAAGGTGGGTCATGCAGCAAGACAACGACCCCAAGCACACAAGTCGTTCTACCAAAGAATGGTTAAAGAAGAATAAAGTTAATGTTTTAGAATGGCCAAGTCAAAGTCCTGACCTTAATCCAATCGAAATGTTGTGGAAGGACCTGAAGCGAGCAGTTAATGTGAGGAAACCCACCAGAGTTGAAGCTGTTCTGTATGGAGGAATTCTTCCAAGCCGGTGTGCATGAATGATCAAAAGTTACCGGAAACGCTTAGTTGCAGTTATTGCTGCAAAGGGGGGTCACACCAGATTCTGAAAGCAAAGGTTCACATACTTTTGCCACTCACAAATATGTAATATTCGATCATTTTCTTCAATAAATAAATGACCAAGTATAATATTTTTGTCTCATTTGTTTAACTGTTTTTTCTTTATCTACTTTTAGGACTTGAGTGAAAATCTGATGATGTATTAGGTCATATTTATGCAGAAATATAGAAAATTTTAAAGGGTTCACAAACTTTCAAGCACCACTGTAAAAAACATTAAAAAATATTATATTATTGAATTACAGTACTAACATTAATGATATAGATCTGAAAAACATTAAACAATGAGCAAAAAAAAAATTGAACACTAATATTTATTAGTATACATTTTTACAGTAGCTGTCCACTCCTCATTTCTAATGAGTTTGCATGCAGTTTGTGTGAGGAACTTGCAGATTTGGGTGCGACTGCCGATCCTAATGTGATGTGAGAGACCTTCCGTGACAAGACCCTGAAGGTTGCTGAGGGTTGCGTTGGTGTTACCAGTGTTCCCAGAAGGAGGTGTTTCATCTCACAGGGCACCCTGGATATCATCGAGAGGAGTCTCAGTGCATGGTTCAATGGCAATTCTGGTCTGTACAAGGAACTGAGAAGGATGACTGTGAGGGTTCTGAGGGCTGATAAAGAGGTGTTTGTTAGAGGAATCTGTGAGCATTATGCACATCTAAATCTCTTCCTCGGAAAGTTACAGTCAGGGTGGTTGATGGAATGGTCCTTACAGATGACACTGCAGTTGTGACCTGCTGGGCTGCCTACTTTGAGCAGTTGTTCAAAGCTGATCCTCCGGCTAGGGCTTTGGATATCTCTGGGTACACAGTTCTTGAGGCCGATCCTCCAATTGGCTGTCAACCACCCAATCTCACTGAGATTGCACAGGTGGAGAACCAGCTGAGGGGAGGAAAGGTTGCAAGGATCTGTGGTATCCGGGGTGAACTTCTCCAGGTTGTTGGTAAGCCTGTCCACCTGGCATTGCAAGCAATCTTTGCTTCCATTTGGGAGACTGGCATCATCCCATCTGATTGGAAAATGGGACTTGTCATCCCTATCTGGAAAAGGAAGGGTGATCGCCTGGATTGCAGCAACTACAGGGGGATAACACTGCTCTCGGTGCCAGGTAAGGTCCTTGCTAGGGTCATCCGCAATAGGATCCGTGATCACTTGCTCACCTACCAGCAACCGGAACAGAAGTCTACCATCAACCGCATCCTAGCACTGAGGGTTCTCATAGAGCGCAAACACAAATATCGGCAGAGTTTCTTTGCAGCCTTTGTTGATTTTCATAAAGAGTTCGACTCAGTTGATCAAGCTGCCCTGTGGGACCTCCTGAGGGTTCACGGGATCTCCTTAAGGTGCTGGATATAATGGCTGGCCTGTACACTGGTACTGTGAGTGCTGTTCAGAGTGGAGGCAGAACCTCTGTGTTTTTCCCAGTTGATTCTAGGGTTCGCCAGAGGTGTGTTCTTGCTCCTACTCTGTTCAATGCTTGTACTGTGGGGCATCTTTTGGTGAAGAAAGATTCACGGATCTTGACTTTGCTGATGATGCTGTAATCTTCGCGGAGTCAATGGAGGCTCTGATTGGGGCGCTTGAGAGACTGATCGAGGAGTCTGAGTGTCTGGGCTTGCAAGTGTCCTGGATAAAAACCAAGATCCAGGCCTTTAATGACCTCTTAGGTACAGCCATCAGCAGTGGGTCTGTTTGCAGAGAGAGTGTTGACCTTGTCAATAGGTTTACTTACCTTGGCAGTGACATTCATGTCTCTGTTGACTCTTCCTATGAAGTCAGTAGACAGACTGGGAGAGCATGGGGGGGTCTTGAGTTTGCTGGAAAGGGGTGTGAGGCACTCCCAATATCTATGCAAAAGGATGAAGGTCCAAGTCTTTATAGCCCTGGTACTTCCTGTCTTGCTATATGGTTGCGAGACATGGACACTATCCAGTGACCTGAGACGAAGACTGGAAACTTTTGGTAATGTGTCTCTCCGGAAAATCCTTGGGTACCGTTGGTTTGACTTTGTGTTGAGTGAGCGGTTGCTCATGGAGTCCCGAATGAGGCACATTACCTGCATTGTAAGGGAGCGTCAGTTACAGCACTACGGTCATGTGGCGTGTTTCCCCGAGGGTGATCCAGTTCGCAAGATTGTAAAATTGTTGGGGACCCGAGTAGCTGGACCAGGCCAAGGGGTCACCCACGTAACACCTGGTTGCAGTAGATAGAGGGTCATTTCCGGAGAGTGGGACTGGACCGTGTGTCTGCCTGAGGGGTTGCCAACTGGGATCCCGAGTTCTTTCGTTGTGTAGTGGGGCAGCAACGCATTATAATAATAATTCTTTGCATTTATATAGTGCTTTTCTTACTACTCAAAGCGCTCAGCAATTGCTGGTTAAGGGCCTTGCTCAAGGGCCCAACAGAGCAGAGTCCCTTTTGGCATTTACGGGATTCGAACCGGCAACCTTCCTATTGCCAGAGCAGATCTCTAGCCTCACAGTCACCACTCCGCCTACCAGTGCCTACCAGTGCATGCTCCCCAACTTTACTTAACTTGACTTGACTTGTCCACTCCATCTCCCCATGACAGCTGGCACAGGACCAGCCCAAGGCTTAAGAAGAGGAGTTCCAGATGCTTCAAAGTGTGTTCTCTACTCCAGTCAGTCTGTGAGGACCACACACAAGAATGTTGAAAAAGCTTCTGGGACACTCTATGAGGTCTATTACAGGAATACCTAGATCTTGTCTTCTGGCTGTTGTGACATGAAATCACAAACATGATGAAAAGGGATGGAGGCCTTCAAAAGACCATGAAGCAGGCCAGGACCTTCACTGACCTGCCCAGAAGAGGTCCACTTTAAATCAGGCAGTCCCAAACTACTGCATGTTGATTTCATCCTACACAAGCGCAAAATTGAGGCAATATATTTAAAAGTTAAAAATATAAAGAATGTCCCAAAATCAAACTCAGGATGTCTCACAAGAGGAAATCTTCAAACTATGTCTTGCATAGACAAATCTAACAAAGTATCTTTATAAGTAAAGAATTTATTTAATAAAATATAGAAAAACAGGGAACCTAATAAGACAAAAAGGAGTAACCTAAAAAGCAATCCAAGATGAATAAGTCCCCATACACAATCAAAGAGCAGATTCCAATAAATGTATGCAGTATCACAAAAAATCCAAGAAACCAGAAACTCAGGAAATAACAATGCTTACTTTTATCTCCACATACAAACTTAGCATTCCACTACTGTGTTATCTTTCTGGCCAAGTAAAGCCAGAAAGAGGACCCAGTAGCAGTGAAATCAGGGGTGGACCCACATCTTGGGGTTCTTCCCACAAAGTACACAGAATGGCTACACATTTAAAGTAAAAGTACATCAATGACAAATTACAAACAAAAATAACACAAAAATGAAAAATAATAGTTTTAATTTTTAACGAAACAACCATAAAATAAAAATAAATACAAGCCAGAGAAAAAGCCATGGCTGTAACACATCAGCCATGTGACCAGAAAGGTTTAGGAGAGGACTATACAGAGGACCAGTAGTTCATATTTGATTGCTGTAAGAAGAGGAATTGTACTCTAAAAAGGGTTTATACTGCACATACATTGAGCCATGGCCCACAAAGAAAAAGAAAAACAAACTAAAAAGCATCCCTAAGGGTCACAAAGGTTCTTGTTGGGTATCCTGGGACCTTACAGGGTAATTATTTTAGCTGTTTTCTTGATTTTGAGACGTACTGTATATTTTTCAGAAAAATTAAGGAATTGTTTGTGGTATGAGTTCATTCCTAAGTTGTCAGAGTGACCCTTTATGACTATATTACATATAGAGTATGTACAAACCGGATTCCAAAAAACTTGGAACACTAAACAAATTGTGAATAAAAACTGAATGCAATGATGTGGAGATGGCAAATGTCAATATTTTATTTGTAATAGAACGTAGATGACAGATCAAACGTTTAATCCGAGTAAATGTATCATTTTAAAGGAAAAATATGTTGATTCAAAATTTCACGGTGTCAACAAATCCCAAAAAAGTTGGGACAAGTAGCAATAAGAGGCTGGAAAAAGTAAATTTGAGCATAACGAAGAGCTGGAAGACCAATAACACTAATTAGGTCAATTGGCAACATGATTGGGTATAAAAGAGCTTCTCAGAGTGGCAGTGTCTCTCAGAAGCCAAGATGGGTAGAGGATCACCAATTCCCACAATGTTGCGCAGAAAGATAGTGGAGCAATATCAGAAAGGTGTTACCCAGCGAAAAATTGCAAAGACTTTGCATCTATCATCATCAACTGTGCATAACATCATCCAAGATTCAGAGAATCTGGAACAATCTCTGTGCGTAAGGGTCAAGGCCGTAAAACCATACTGGATGCCGGTGATCTCCGGGCCCTTAAACAACACTGCACCACAAACAGGAATGCTACTGTAAAGGAAATCACAGAATGGGCTCAGGAATACTTCCAGAAACCATTGTCAGTGAACACAATCCACGTGCCATCCGCCGTTGCCAGCTGAAACTCTACAGTGCAAAGAAGAAGCCATTTCTAAGCAAGATCCACAAGCTCAGGCATTGTCACTGGGCCAGGGATCATTTAAAATGGAGTGTGGCAAAATGGAAGACTGTTCTGTGGTCAGACGAGTCACGATTCAAAGTTCTTTTTGGAAATCTGGGACGCCATGTCATCCGGACCAAAGAGGACAAGGACAACCCAAGTTGTTATCAACGCTCAGTTCAGAAGCCTGCATCTCTGATGGTATGGGGTTGCATGAGTGCGTGTGGCATGGGCAGCTTGCATGTCTGGAAAGGCACCATCAATGCAGAAAAATATATTCAGGTTCTAGAACAACATATGCTCCCATCCAGACGTCATCTCTTTCAGGGAAGACCCTGCATTTTTCAACAAGATAATGCCAGACCACATTCTGCATCAATCACAACATCATGGCTGCGTAGGAGAAGGATCCAGGTACTGAAATGGCCAGTCTGCAGTCCAGATCTTTCACCTATAGAGAACATTTGGGCATCATAAAGAGGAAGGTGCGACAAAGAAGGCCCAAGACGATTGAACAGTTAGAGGCCTGTATTAGACAAGAATGGGAGAGCATTCCTATTTCTAAACTTGAGAAACTGGTCTCCTCGGTCCCCAGACGTCTGTTGAGTGTTGTAAGAAGAAGGGGAGATGCCACATAGTGGTGAAAATGGCCTTGTCCCAACTTTTTTGTTGACACCATGAAATTCTGAATCAACATATTTTTCCCTTAAAATGATACATTTTCTCAGTTTAAACTTTTGTTCCGTGATTTATGTTCTATTCTGAATAAAATATTAGAAGTTGGCACCTCCACATCATTGCATTCAGTTTTTATTCACGATTTGTATAGTGTCCCAACTTTTTTGGAATCCAGTTTGTACTAAAGTGTTAAGTGTTATGATTTCCTGCCACAACAAGGCACAAAAATGGGTGCATGCTTTAAAAAGTGCCACAGAGCCTTCACTGGCCAGCCAGGGAAAAGCTTACCCCATCCCCGCTATTCCCCTCCTGCTAGCTGAAGCTTTGGCCTAGGTTATGCCCAAAAATGGGGAAATTGGCTTTTAAAGTTCATGGATGCTTATATTAAAAGAGGCAGGAGCAGCAGCACCAAGCCTTGGGTCCACATTAACAAAGCAACAGTTCTTCATAATAAAAGAAAATAATTAATTTATATAATTGGAAAATGAACACCAAAGGCGAGCATGGGAGAAAGAGCAAAATATAGCTTTGCCAAGAAAGCAAAACCTTCAGTAAGTAAATCCAATATTGCAAAAAGAGGACAGTACCTTAAACAAAAGCAGGGTTCAAAATCCAGAAGTTCTACAAGATGAGCAAAAGTCACAAAATCAGTGCTTGAAGCAGGCCAGTACCAGCACTACTTCTAGCTTCTACCCAGAGTACTAGCAAGATTTCTTAGCATACTGGTGCAGGCAGCCAAACCCCACTCAAATGTCATTACAGTATATCACAAACCTCCAAGTTTCACGGTGGAACCACTCACACACTTTGAATGAATGTAATTATTACTCAGAGGTTCATGGGGGAATCCCTCTCCCCTCCCCCACTTTACAAAGAATGCTTGGGAATCGCTGTAAACAGAGTACTGACAGTAATTTAGTTCCATTTCAAGCACTGATCACAATCACAATGCCAAAGCTTCAGAATAAACTGAAGACTCATCTTCTTGGGTCCCACTTTAAGGAAGCAGGGTACATAATTAAAAATAAGACATCCATTGTTAACATAATACTTACATACGAATAACTACCAAAGACATAATCAAAGAAAAACATGATTTTACATAATGAGAAACCAAGAAAAAATGAAAGATGGAAAGTTAATAAACAACAAGAAAAATTTTATACTAAATAAAACTCTACTTGAGCCAGAGACAAAACCGTAGCTAAAATGTAACATATAAAAAAAGTGTATGACACATAAAAATTTCAGATGTAACAGGAAAAAGCAGGTATCCTAATAGAGGTTCACTGAAGAAGGTCATCTTCAATCAGCTGCTCTTTGTGGAACCTCCTGACTCTGAGAGACACTGAGAGGGTAAGAGGACTGATGCAAAAGTTGTTGTAGAAGGAAAAGCTCTAGCATGGGAGGAGTTTGGAGAGGCCATGGAGAAAGGCTACCATAAGGTATCAAGGTTGTTTCAGCAAACTGCTCAGCGCCTCAGAAGAGGAAGGTGTGACCTTGCCCAGACTGTGTTAAGCAGGGATGAAGAAGTTCTGAACACTTCTAGGAAAATGATCAAGTGTTGGACGAACACTTTGAGAAACCCCGACCAATCCATTGGACATGTAGGAGACAGCACTAGATATGTTCGATGTGGGGTGGATCCCATTGCTGTTGTTAAAGTCACTATGGTGATCCATGACTTAGTGATGAAAAGGTTGCTGGGGTGGATGATATCCATTCGGTGATTTTGAAAGCACTGGATATTGTTGGGATAGCATGGTTACAAAATCTATTCAGCAATGAAGGCAGATAAAGTACTCTTGGATTGATAGAATCACATAGAGGTCATTTGTAGTTAGGGAGAAGGAAGTTTGTGTTGACCTACTTAGCCTACTGCAACTGCAACCCTCACCAGGAAAAGTGGTTTCAGGTGATGAGATGAGATGAGAGTTGAGATGAGGTTCACAAACCCTTATCTGAAATTCCAAAATTCCAAATTTTCAAAACCTAACATCTTTATTGAAGTTAAACATGATGCATTGCCTAACAGTGTGTATGGAGTCAGCAGCACAAAATTTGAGCCTTTGGGAATTGTGAATTTCCACCAGGGATGCCTTCATTACAATGTTAGAAATTGATAAACTTGTACTACAAATAACTGCTTCAAGTTAATATTTTAATGGTGATTCTATAGATGATTGAATCGGGTTTATTTTCTCACATAGCATTCTTAGTGTTGACTTGTTTTTTCCCAAGTACTTAATGACAAAGTAAAATTGAATGTGTTGGTTGTCATCTGAAGTTAAATGTATCTAATTTTAGAACTTCAAGAGGACTATGGTAGATGCTTACTGGTATCATATAGTAAGTCACACATGGGCATCTTGGGCATATTACCAGGACAAATTTACAGGTGCGCCAATGGGATGGAAGAGAGAGTTACATTGTATATAATGCCAGTTTCTTTCCTGTCCCCAAAACAGAGGAAGTCCTGCCAGAAGAAGCCTCTGATCCTTCCAAATTTCTCCCCTTTCAGTTTGGATGTAATAAAAGGAGACGAGTACAAATCATCATTGACCAGCAGCAATACTAAGGAAAACAGTTCCATAACTCTTATGGTGGTAAGCCAAGATATTGTATTTCTTTCTTTTGAACAAATTTCAGCTGTTTGCAACTCTTTCTATGCTTTTTTGCACTGGTATAGAAGCAAAAGAACTAAAAATGGACACACTTAACTTTTCTTATGAATTTATGTATGGATTTCAAAAAACTTGCAAAATCTCAAACTATAATTTTGTAATACTGTTTTGCATACTGCTGGGCTGCCTTTTGTCCATTAAAGGGGCACACAAGCAGCTTCCAACATACATATGAATCGAAATACATAAAAGGCTGATTTATGTACCCTTTTAATACAGCATCCACCTATTCTCTCCCTCTCTGTATAGTACACTCACAAGACCAGCCACACACTATCTGGCCACAGGTAAAAGAGAGTGAGAGAAAGAGAGAGAGAGAGCGAGAGAGGTAGTGATTTAAGGAGTAAATCAGAGAATTGAGACGATGATCCAGAAAACTAATCAGTATATCTTGATCTGTACCATTTCAAAGGGAGTTGCCAAGGAATACAGCTTGCCTGGTAACGTGACATCTCTTTTCATTCCTATTATAAAAGAGAGTGTGGGGGGATAGACATCCTGGGAGGTTGGTTGGTGGCATCTTTCCAAGATGGGAGGCCATAACTGAAGAACAGAGTGAGACTGTCTCCTGGGACCTGGGGCCTCATATATAACGCTGTGCGTAGAACTCACACTATAACATGGCACAATGTGGTATAGCGGTTCCACAGCTCCCGTCAAAGGGCTGCTTTTAAAAAAAATAATCACCGCGCTCACGGCTTGGTGAAGGGGCATGATGGTTGAGTGGCTGAAGCAATTCTCGGGTCGATTCGTGATGTGGGCGTCTACTACCTAAGTTCACAGGTGAGAAACCGTCCACATTTGTGATTGTTCCTGGGGCTGCTGATTTGCTACAGCTGCCATGCCCTTTAGTTAAATAGAAGCACGAGGAGCTTCTAAGGAGGGAGAAAGGAGGAAAAAAGAGAAAGAACGGACGGGAGGTTGCAGGAGGAAAGCAGGAAGCAGTGGGGAGAGAGAGAAATTCGGTGCGGGAGAATGAGTGAGCTCCTGCAGGCTCATGGCATATGATCAGGGAGCTTGGGTGTTAAGCCGACACCCAAGGAGTAGCAGTAGTGGTCGCTCCTGCAGAGTTTAGTTTGAAGGGTAGGAGTGACCGGAAGGCGGATGACTCTCCGCGTACGGCCGCGGAAGGCAGTGGGAGTTGGGACCTGGGACGTGGTGTCCCCAACGTGAGAGTCCTGGTCGTTGGGGAATCCCAAGTTGCTGTTCGGTGGTGCCTACGGAGCCACAGATTGGAAAGGCGACCGACCAGTGTGCGAGTAGAGAGAAGGCCAGCTGCAGGTAGATTGACTCCCCTATTGAGAAACCCAGATGGGGGAAGCAGGGGAGCCACAGGTAAAAAGGCACCGGGCATGTTGTTGCTTTTACAAGAATGCTTCCTGATGTATTTTAACCTCATTGTTTTTAAGAAGACTTTTTTCTATTGTTTTTAACATCCACGTTTCATTTCTGGTTTTATTGGATTATTTATTTAAAGACTGTTTGGAAGGCACTGAACTATTTATTTGAACACCTTGTTTTGTTGATTGTTTTTAATAAAAGCACTTGGCACTTTTGTACACCATCCCCTTGCTATGGGGTTGCCTCACTGCTTAGCTCATCAGTAACATTACCGATGGTGACGGGTTCCAGGGCTCCCAGACAGAAGATGGGAGCATGCAACAAACCCACATCGTCACACGTAAGCACAAAAGTGGGAATGTGCGTACGCACAGAAAAATCCAGATGCAGGAATCTGTGCATACGCAAACTTCCACGTTCTTCCGCTACATAAATCCCGGTCAACGTGAAAAGTAATGCACGTGCACACACCTGCTTTCCCGCCCCAACTCCTGCCAGAATTATGCCTCTTTGAATATGCAAATCAATATAAATAGCCCTTAAGCTCAGCATTCTGTGAAAAGACAATGGCAAAACAACGAGGAAAAACAGAACAATTTCAGCAAATACCTAGTGGAGGCAAGGAAAAAACATACTATTAGTTGGTTTAAACAGTGGTATAAACAAGAAAAGGAAGCTGATCGAGTAACATAGCGTGTCGAAGAAAGTCGAAAGCTCAAGTTCACAAAGTCGCACAGTGCCCGAAATAAAAAAGAAGTCACATATCAAAGTCGCCGTGAAAACGCGAGTTGTAGCCCACCGTCTGAGTTTCATATGAAAGCTTATTAGGGTACAGAGAAAAAAAATAGGCACACAGTGGGGAAAAAGCATGAAATGTCAACTTTAATCTCGAAATTTCCACTTTAATCATGTAGTTTATTTTGTCATTAAAGTAGAACATCATAAACTTAATCTTAAAATCGTTTAATTTACTAGTTTCTCAAATCCCATCGTAACTAAAGTAGTACGTCAGTAGTACTTTGTTTTGTATTTGATCTTCTATGTGCCCTATGTATGTGAATCACTACGTGCTTCTTAAATCGGCTTTCTCTTCCTCTGACAGGACACAGAATCCATTACATTTGTGCTATTACAGCTCTCTGAATAACTAAAATACTGAGATGTATACTGTACGTGATATCATTTTCATGATGATAGGAGTTAAAGCATGTTATTAAACATGGGAACACGGTGGTGCAGTGATTGTGTGCGACCTTCAATGAAATGATTAATTGCAGCAGTACTGTCTCTTTCAAACGTACTAACCTCCAACCTTCCTTTTCTTTCTCCAAACACTCAATCCCCACACATTCAGCCCTGTAATAGACGTTAAGCCATCTGTAAGCTTATAACACCAATTCTTCAAAACTTTTAAGGAACATTGAAATATCTTCGTAGTACATGTTTAATTATTCTATCCTTCACGCCAGTCCCAGTGAAATATACAGTGCAAGGCAGGAACAATCCATGAACAGAGCAGCAGATCTTTGCTAGCGCAGCGACACCGTGTCCTTTATTTATTAACAATATAGATTATTTAAATAAAGTTAAAGTTTTATCTGTATAATATAATAAACATATTTTGCTGCATTTCATCTTAAAAATGATATCATCATCATATGTAAATACACACTTTATAAAGTGGCTCAGGTTGTGCAATATTATAACTGTATCGCAAGTTTACAGTTAGGTAATTGTACTTACAAGTACAAATACTTCTACAAGGAGCACTTGATGGACTGATTGAGTGCGTTTAGAACCCTTGGGATGAAACTGTTTCTGAACCGCGAGGTCCGTACAGGAAAGGTTTTGAAACGTTTGCCGTGTGAAAGCAGTTTAAATAGGAAGCATAGCTGAGGCAGCGTGTGCTTGAAGCTGTATACTGATAATTCTCTATCCGATCAGCTGCTCCAAGTGGTGCAGTGAGAGTAATATGGAAAAAGATGATCCGCTGTCGCAACCCCTAACAGGAGAGCAGCTGAAAGAAGAAGAAGAAGGTGCAGTGAGAGTAACAACGCTAAAGCAGCTATGGTATTTAGAATAGTTTGACCATTCTGTGGACCATTATATTGTTACAGGTTAATTACAATCAGATGAATTAAACTAATAAACAATATGCAGTTAATTTCAGTGTATTTATAAAGCCGCATCAGGGATGTGGATATGAAAAAGAAACATAAACCACGCAGGAACAGTAGCATTGCTTTGACGCTGGGTGCCACCAGTCTGCAAAACTGAGTGGAGAACTTGCGTATGACAGGGTATGAGCTAGGAAATTTGAGTGGCTTTACACCAATTTTAGGTTTTATACATCACAATTTGAACATGGAAATGTTTGTACGCAACATTTCTGTGCATAAGCACCGTTTATACATGAGCCCGCAGGTGTTCCCCCAGTATGCATTCCTTTAGTATGGCTGCCATTTGAACACTTGCAGGGCCACATGGAAATTGGAGTTCAGGTGAGCATCCCTATTGGGCTCCTTGGGGTCCATTTATTACATCATTTTATATTTTATCTTCTTATATTTATCTTTTGTATTCTGTGTTGTACTTTTATGTTGCACCAATACTATCAAAACAAATTCCTAGTCCAAATTAATGTACCTGGCCAATAAATTGAATTCTGATTCTAATTCTCTAGGGGGAGTTGCTGAGTGAGGCTTCTCTGTTCCCAAAAGGTTTTGCCTGACCCAGAGGTTATCCCAGAAGGACATATTATTACAGTGGAAGTACTCCAGAGTATAGCTTAAATGGAGTTCCTCTACCTCACTCAGGGAGTCAGAATTGGGATCGGGAATAAACAAAGCTTGTAAGGTGAGAAGAGGAGGAGAAAAGAATAGGAAAGAAAGGAAAAGGGAGGAGAAGATTATACTGTACTGTTTTCAAAGAAGTTTAGCAAAGGTACTTTGACAAATACATTAAGCTTTTGTTTGAGCCCAAAACTGCATTGACAGTTGTGTTTAGATTTTGGGCACTAGTACAGTATGTCCCCCTAGGGATCACACCACATAAAAAGAAAATAGAGAGACAGGATCTTCCTCAGATAAATACAAATAACAAAAAAAAAAACTCTATAATAAGGTACACACTTATGCATTCTTTAAACATGGAACATACTTGATTTCCCAGTATTTTAATTCCTAGTTCAGAATTTCAGTCAGTGGATGGCTTCACTACTTTGGAAAAGACTTACTCTAGTGCAACAAAGAAGAGATGACAATAACATCAAGACATTTAGTAAACCCTTAAATACTCTTTTGAATTCCATGTTTTCCTTAAGAGCTGCAAATCCACAGAAAATTACCCGGTCTACTCAAAATGCACTAGAAATGTATCTCAATACAAATGTGAACCAATGGAAAGTAGCTTTCAATATACACACAGGAGGCTTATCAAAATATTTTCCCAAAACAGGAAACCTAAATAAGCAAACATACTGTAGTTTAATCACTGGTGTCAACTATGGGATTACCAAAGGAGCTTTATTCAACCCTCTGCCCAAACTCTTCAGAACATTATTCAGCAGAATCATTCAGAAATGATAACCATTCCCTCCTGATATTTTATGCCAAAAGTCAGTGCCATCTCCTGAGACCAAGATGGCACATACAAGACAGTGGCATATTCCAGTAGAAAAACAGATAATACTTAAAGAACCAGCATGTTTCATGTCTGGAAGAATGTTTTCTGTTTGAAAATAGAAACATAACCAAAATAAGTTGATACAAAAAGTTATGCAATGTAGTGCTGTTGCATACTATGCACACATCTCTCAATCCAATGCATACCAAGCTGCTTTTCTTTCTTGGAAGCATGTGGAACAAGAATTAGATCTGCTATGATAAACGTCACTTAGCAGTTACATCTTGAGGAAGGGCCGACTTCAGTCTTAGCAACACATAGCAACCAGAAATATGACCTGAGCCTAGTCTATCCAACTGAATCCCTTAGCAACTTCAGTGCTGGGCATCTATTGATGAATCTTGATCTTTTAAGGAGAAAAAGTAGACTTGATTTTGAATTAACACACAACTATTGGTCAAGGTATTTTAATATTATACAAAAGTCAACATTATATTAAGGAAATCTAAACACAAGGCAGTCTGAGAGGACAGAATGTAATGAGATAAGCAACAGTAGTGTGAACAGAATGAGAAGAGGAACAAATAGTAGGTGGAGGTACAGAAGGCTGAGAAAAGTCAAGATGGGAGGCATCTAAAAGGACAAAAGGTAAGATATTAGACAAAAGGTGAAAATTCAGTTTTCTTATGTTTAATGCCAGGCCAATTACAGTTCTCTTTCAAGTCTTTTTTCGCTGAAAAGAAAAGAAAAAATTCATTGTAGACATGACTTTTCTTTAAAGTATAGGGAAGTACACTGGTACTGTGAGTGCTGTGCAGAGTGGAGGCAGAACATCTGTGTTTTTCCCAGTTGATTCTGGGGTTTGTCAGGGGTGTGTTCTTGCTCCTACTCTGTTCAATGCTTGTACTGTGGGGCATCTTTTGGTGAAGAAAGATTCACGGATCTTGACTTTGCTGATGATGCTGTAATCTTCGTGGAGTCAATGGAGGCTCTGATTGGGGCGCTCGAGAGACTGAGCGAGGAGTCTGAGTGTCTGGGCTTGCAATTGTCCTGGATAAAAACCAAGATCCAGACCTTTAATGACCTCTTAGGTACAGCCATCAGCAGTGGGTCTGTTTGCAGAGAGAGTGTCGACCTTGTCGATAGGTTTACTTACCTTGGCAGTGACATTCATGTCTCTGTTGACTCTTCCTATGAAGTCAGTAGACAGACTGGGAGCACATGGAGGGGTCATGAGTTTGCTGGAAAGGGGTGTGAGGCACTCCCAATATCTATGCAAAAGGACGAAGGTCCAAGTCTTTATAGCCCTGGTACTTCCTGTCTTGCTATATGGTTGCACTATCCAGTGACCTGAGACGAAGACTGGACACCTTTGGTAATGTGTCTCTCCGGAAAATCCTTGGGTACCATTGGTTTGACTTTGTGTCGAGTGAGCGGTTACTCATGGAGTCCTGAATGAGGCACACTACCTGCATTGTAAGGGAGCGTCAGTTACAGCACTACGGTCATGTGGCGTGTTTGACCTACTCTGTTCAATGTACAATGTTCAACGTACAAAACCTACTCTGTTCAAATGCTTGTATGGACTGGGTGTTGGGTAAGGTCATGGGGTCCAGCAGCTGTGGGGCATCTGTTGGTGAAGAAAGATTCACTGCTCTGAACTTTGTGGAGTCACTGGAGGCTCTGATCAGGGCTCTTGAGAGAATGAGTGAGGAGTCTGAGTGTCTGGGCTTGCGAGTGTCCTGAATAAAAACCAAGATCCAGGCCTTTAATGACCTCCTGGGCACATCTATCAGTAGTGTGTCTGTCTGCAAAGTGAATGTTGACCTTGTCGAGAGGTTTACTTACCTCGGCAGTGAGGGAGAACACTAGGGGTCATGAGGTCGCTGGAAGGGGTGTGTGGCACTCCCGATATCTATGCAAAAAGATGAAGGTCCAAGTCTTTAGAGTCCTGATGCTTCCTGCCGTGCTATATGGTTGTGAGACATGGATTCTATCCAGTGACCTGAGACAAAGACTAGATCCTTTGGTGCTGTGTCTCTTGGGAAAATCATTTGGTACTGCTGGTTTGACTTTGTGTCGATTGAGCGGTTGTTCGTGGAGTCCTGAATGAGGCACATTACCTGTATTGTGAGAGAGCATCAGTTATGGCACTACATCCATGTGGCATGATTCCCCAAGGGTGATCCAGCTTGCAAGGTCATCATTGTTGAGGACCCGAGTGGCTGGACCAAACCAAGGGGTTGCCCACGTAACACCTGACTGCAGCAGATAAAGGGTCATTTCTGGAGGGTGGGACTGGACCGTGTGTCTGCCTAGGGCGTTGCCAACCAGAATCTCGAGCTGTTTTCTCATGTGGTGGGTGCAGCAACACTCTGTACCAAAGCATGCTTCCCAAACAGACCTGACCTGACTGAAGACATTCTTTAAAAAATTAATCAGTCCCTTAATTGCAAGACACAGTGGATGGCAACTGATATTGCAACAAAGAGCAGGTTGGGGTAAGAGTAGAACCTGACAAGGTGATGATAATATAAGAACACAGCCAAAGAGGGAACACTGCCAGTGGAAAGTAATCCCTATAGCAGAATCAAGGGCCCCAGAGATTATTATCCCAAAGACTAGCGGGCTTTGCCCCCTGTTCGCTTCACTCCCCAACCCCCCTGCCTCTGCTATGCACCATAAACTTCATGTCTCGCGTATGGGAATTTCACTTTCACCAAACAACAAAACTTTTAATTCTCGCGGATACGCCTCTTCATTGGGAAGAAACACTACTTTTCCCTTATGGCAACACGAATTAGACGATCTATAAGTCTCCGACTTAAAGTTTAAATCCAAACAATATACTCAATCTTTTTTTGCTGTTCTGATATTTCATCAAGTAATAATGTCCGTTTGTTTGTGCTAATGCGATCTTTACTATCATTTTTTCAACTTCCAAATTTTTGTACTTCCATTATGTCTAACCTGCTCTGCATGTGTATTGCACCAACGTTTTTGAATTCTTTTTCATTCTACTTTGTCATTTACTCTTTGTCTTTTATTTCAGGCTCCGGGCATGGTTAAATCTCTTGGCTCAAAGTCTCATCTCGCGGGATGTGAAAATGTCTCTCTGAGAAAGTCACATCTCGTCTCTCTTCCCAAGATTTTTTTATTATAATAGAGAGAAATGAGATTAGGTGAATGGCAGTGATGGACAGGTGCCAATCAGATGGAAGTCTCAAAGGACAACAGATGGCAGCAAGGGGTTTTTCTTTGCTATTTAGGGCATTGTTTTGTTGTTTGGAATGGCAGGACCTGTGCTTTTAAGATTTATCTAGGGCTTGGGATGCTGGAACTCCTGGGGTCACTTGATGGACTCTAGGTGTATGATTCCAGGGTATCTACAGTACATCTCTGAACCCAGAAGTAGATTCTTGGGTTTCCTTATTGAGTATATAACTGCTCTGCTTCACTTTTTAATTGAGCTTGAAGTCAGAAAGTGATTTGGTAACACAGAAAAATGCTAGAGTAAAGAAGACAAATGTGTTAGTTAAACAGACAGAAAAAGGGGAGATGTGATACATAAGTGGAATGGTGACCATGTAGCCCTAGGGTTGGACAAGCAGAGAGTAGATGTATAAGCAGAATCCAAGGAACAGGTCATAATTCTGGTTACTATGTGTGGAGGCTGGCCCGGACACAGACAGGCAGACACGTTCATTTCACCCAACACGCGTTTATTTACACTATTATTTACAAAAGTCATATAAGTGCCACACAAACCCCACGTTCCCAAACTCTGGCCACACAATGCCTTCACTCTCCTCTTCAGGCCACCTCCTTGCCTCCTCCAGCAAGCTCAGTCCACTCCACTCCCGACTCTCGTCTCGAATGAAGGGAGGTGGCCCCTTTTATCCACACCCGGATGTGCTCCAGGTGCTCCCCACCAATCTCGCACCAACACGCTCCTGTGTGGCGGAAGTGCCAGCTGTATCCCCGGAAGCACTCCGGGTGTCCCTGCTCCGCTTCCCCCCAGCACTTCCTGGTGTGGCGGAAGTGCTGAGGTCCAGGGCTCCAAAGGCATGGGGGCTCCCCCTGGCGGTGACCACGGGCCCCTACAGGGTGGAGCTTCAAAGCTCTGTACCTGTGGCCCCCAAAGGAACCAGGGCGATCGCCCCCAGATGGTCTAGGAAGGCGCAAGCCTCATCCAGTCCTCCTGGGCGTCCCGGCCAGGTCACCACCCCAGCCACCTGTGACATATGTGTTGCAATTAGCCCTTTAAGCTAATTGAACATCTAAGGAAAAGGGCATAAAGCCATGTCAATAACATTGGTATCACTCATTGCTCAGTGCTGTCCATTAGACAAAAGTAGAAAAAAAAAATCTACTACTACACTACTTAAATCAAACTGCCCAAACTGGCAAGAGGAAGCCTTGAATCCATATCCAAATGTGATTGATAGTCTAAGGAGAGTAGTAGAATGGAACTTGTTGGCCTGAATGCTAATCAACTTCTTCTGAAACACTACATGGAACTGTAGCAAACTTTAAGTTTGTGCACAGTGTAAGCTTTTGATGACTTGTTTAAGCATGACTTTCACATGTCTGACCAAGTTTTGAGTAAGCATATGATTTAATCTGCTTTTATTGGTTATTTATTTATTGCCCTCGCTCAGGGCATACCTTGTAGCCTTACAAACAGGCTCACTTTTTCAAATTTTGGGACATGTTTTACAATTAGGGATATGTAGACATCCAACTATAACTTACACTGTTACTAATATTGTCTGATATTGACCTTTTATCCCATTGCACTTCCAGCTGATTTCCCTGCAATACCATGGCAGATGACTGCTCCCATAAAAAATTCAATTATTATGATTAGTTTCTTTTAGGACTGGGAATTGAATAAAATCAAATAAAACAATTAATTAATTACATTTATGTAATTAATTGCAATTAACTGCATCTAACATTAAAACATAATTATAAAATAAATTCATAAATCATGAAGTAAATACATACTGAAGGGTAAAGTTAATGTAGAATCAACACAAAGGAATTTAAAAAAAATGATGGCATAGTTTAAACTTAAAAAATGACCTTAAAATGAACATTTAATAAAATACTACTTGAATTTGAATGCCTCCCTAAAAGGCAAGTTGAAAAGAATGCAATAAGAAAATGAGGCCAATGTACTAATTCTCAAATTGGCATAGTATATGAGTCAAAGTAAAAAACAATCGAAACAACTGTTGAGTTTGAATGCACTGCTAAAGACTGATTTGAAATGAAAGAATAAGCATCACTTACATGGGCATACATTGAAACTTGTGTTAAAAATCTGTAAATACTACTATAAATTGTTCATCACCATCAACAACTTGATGATTATACTCTACGCAAGTGTTTTTCAATGGTGCGCTGAGGAAATAACAGCTCTACTGATAACACCACTTGTACCATTTGCCACTCGGATTGATACACTATGTATAATCTTCTAGTGGGTTTTACAATGAAGGTTGTTCTACTGTTCAACCTACCAAAGCATGGAGCCTCTTTCCTGTCATGATCTTTGATTTTGAATTTTTGCACCATTTTTAGCTTTTTTTTTTTTTTGCTTTTTTGTTGCTCGTGTTCCACTGCATTTTTGTGAATACACTGCTTTGCCATTTTTGTTTTCACTTTCAAGCACCTTTTTTGCACTAATGTGTCTTTTTCTTTTATGGCTTTGGCCATATTGTTTTTAACGTTTTTAATACCTGTTGCTAAACACATGAAACTGAAGACTCATTACATCATCATGTTCCCTCTGTTTAAGATGGTGGCATGCAGCTTCTAACATTCTAGATCTGAGATATTGCTAAAAAATATATTTTGCAATAGCTGAATTTTTTTGGGGCAGCACAATGGCGCAGTGGTAGTGTTGCTGCCACACAGTAAGAACACCTGGGTTTGCTTCCCATGTCCTCCCTGAGTGGAGTTTGCATGTTTTCCCCGTGTCTGTGTGAATTTCCTCCCATAGTCCAAAGACATGCAGGTTAGGTGCATTGGCGATCCTAAATTGTCCCTAGTGTGTGCTTGGTGTGTGGGAGTGTGTGTGTGTGTGTGTGTGTGTGTGTGTGCCCTGCAGTGGGCTGGCACCCTGCCCAGGATTTCTTCCTGCCTTGCACCCTGTGTTGGCTGGGATTGGCTCCAGCAGACCCCCATGACCCAGTGTTAGGATATCACGGGTTGGAAAATGACAGACTGAGGACTTGTCAATCCCTTTGGTGCTTTTATCTTCCAGTTATGAAAATTGTATCCCTGTTTTGTGGACACCTTGCTTTTCAAAGTATTTCATAACAAATTCTTTCCTACACCACACAGCAACCCGAAAACAACATCCCCACCATAATATGCTAAAGGAGGTAGCTTCATGTTGCGAGGATGCTGTATAGCACCAGGGACTGGTAACGTAAAAATATGAATGTAACACACTACATAGAAATACTGGACTCCTAGGCCCTTTGGACAGAAAATGAAAATTGGAGAAGAAGTTTTTGCTTCATAAGGATGGTGATCCAAAACATGCTGCTAGAGCAATGGTAGAGTTGTGCAATTGCGCACTTGCTCCAGATAATGTGATATGGCTAGAGGAAGATTAAATATCTAATATAGTGAATGATTGTTTATCTTTCAAAAGTTGTTAATTAAATACTGCCCAAATAGGATGGATATTTGAAAATATGATGACACTTCACTTCTTACATTTTTTAACATTTTATTATTATATCATATTTTTGGGTTTTGGTAAGGCTGTAAAATGAGAAGAATCACCTACAGATTAAAAATTCCCACTCTCATTAATTGAAGATTTTATAACATCAGAGCTTACAATTAGTGAAAGTTTTTTTACAAGTTAAAAAGTAATTTGGCGATCTTATTGGGTGACAAAAAAAGCTAAGATAGTAAGTAAATATGCTTTGTACTGGTGTACTGGAACAATACTGCTTAGAATTACAGGGTATAATAGGGACAAAATTATTAGTCATTTGGGTATTGGAGTGTCATTATATTGTTTTCAGGTTTAGCATGAAGCTGTAAGGATGCCCATTTTTTCCCACAATCCAAAGACATCCTATCAGAGTCACTTTGCTTCTCTAACTTATTTTTATGTGTATTGTTTGTTTCCTGCACTGGTGTGATGTCCCAAACAAGGATAATACCATCCTTTGGGTAAGTTTCAGCTTCCAATAAATTATGTTTAGATTGAGACAAATATATTGTATTTCTATCTTTAAGCAACTGACTCACTGCTGCTTCTGCTGTCACTGGAAATATAAGACATTGTTATACTGTATTTCAATTTCATACAAGAACCTTCTATATATAAGTTTATATGAGTTACATTATTCTCCTTCCCCCTGATTATTCCTTTAGAACGGTGATTACTTCTATCTGAGAGTATAAAAAGTGTTTGGCAATTAAAGGGTTACAGTACCTACAGAATGAAAAGCTCAGTTCAAATCTCACATTTTCTCCACATCCTGTACCAGTGCTAAGAAGCTTTTCCTGCAAGTAAGTAAAATTTACCATACTCTTCAGACTTATTAATTTGTATCAAAGATTAATAGCAGAGTATCTGGTCATAAATATACAGGTAAGTCCAGGTAATGTCTGAATGCATAAAGATACCCTTAACTAGTGATCAATTTGTTTATCTTACTAAAGAGCGTAATAGTTTGTTTTAAAAGCTTTCACTATAATGAATCATTTTGTCAAGCAAGAGATATTTCAAAATTAAGTTCCCTTTTTTTTGCTTTAAGGGGTGATATGGTTCTAATATTGGAAATCTTCAGTCTTGTTTTAATTTCCAATGATTGTAATGTGTGTAGATGTTTTTTTATTAGTAACTTCATTTAGCAACTCGTCAACTCCAGATCCTGGTTGCTATGAGTTTTTTATTTTGTCTTTAGCATAATATTTTAGGAGTTGTATTAATTATAGTAATGTATATTGCCTTTAATATAATGCATCGTTTTTGTTGTGATTACATTTATCTATTTGTTTAAATAAAATTGCCATTATAAGGTATGCCACCAAATACTTTTATATAGCCACTTACAGCCTCTGGCAAATTCTCAGTGTATTTTTTATGGGGTAAACTTCAACTTTGATGCAGACTGTAGTGTGTGTGTTCTACCTGAGTTAAATTCTAATGCTGAATCAGATAAACTTCCATTTTGGGTCAGACATGGATACTGCTCTTTACAGTATAGAGAGAAGTATGACAAGCTTAGGTGTGCTTACATAGTGTATATAGGCATTATACCAACCTCCCAAGATTGGCCTAATCAACAAATAAATAAAATGTTGATTACACATGGTGGCTCTTTTGGTATACAGTATATGGCTTCAAATGTTATGTAACAAAATACTTCAAATTAGAAAGGGAAGTTACTGTTGAAAAATACTTTTCGAAGGAATGTAAATACATACTGTGGTTAAGTAGATGGGCAACTGGCTGTCATTTTGTTTTTTGTTTTTTTTTTTTTAATTTTATTGATTTCATTGTAATTACACAACGTTCCATACAAATAGATCAATTTTTACAAAAATAGGATTGAAAACAAATCAATTCCCACCCCTGACAAAGAGAACATGGCCAACAGAGTAAAAATTAAAGCTAGTATAAATAAGTAAATCAATGAATTAATAAGTGGGTAAAGATAAATGGAGAAGAAAAAGAAATGGGAAGAGAATCTGCTTCCTCAGTGCTTTAAAAGCTTATTCTAAAATGTTATTAATTAGATCCTGACAGGTTTTGAAAAAGTTCTGCACAGATTCTCTAAGTGAGAATTTGATTTTTTCCAATTTCAAATAGTATAAAACATCAGTTACTTACTGACTTAAAAGAGGAGAGTTAGGATTTTTCCATTTGAGCAAGATAAGTCTACGTGCCAATAGTGTAGTAAAGGCAGTTACAGTTTGTCCTTCTCCACTTTAAGCCCATCTGGGAGTACACCAAACACAGCTGTTAATGGGTTAGGAGGGATTGTAACACCAAGGCTGTCTGAGAGGCATTTAAAGAATTTGGTCGAGAATGATGTTAATTTGGTGCAGGCCCAAAACATGTGACCCAATGAGGCTAGAACTTGATTGCAGCGTTTGCAGGTTGGATCATGCCCTGGAAATATTTTGGACAATTTTATACAAGACAGATGTGCTCGATATATAATTTGGAGTTGGATAATTGTATGCTTTGCACATATGGAGCTCAAGTGAATTCTCTGCATTGCTACCTTCCACTCCTTTTCTGAGACGTTGAGTGAGAGGTTCTTTTCCCACTGTCCTCTTGGATCTTTGAAAGGGAGGGACAGTAAAATGGTTTTATATATTGGAGAAATGCTGTCCTCGAAACTGTGCAATATTTTTTCCAGCATAGTGGGAGGTAGGAGGTGAGGAAAATTGGGCAAGTTCTGTTTAATAAAGTTTCTAATTTGAAGATAGAGAAAGAAATGTGTTGCTGGAAAATTAAAGTTGGAATGTAATTGTTCGTAGGATGCAAAGATGTTGTCTATGTACAGATCTCTATGTGATTTAATCCCAAATGTTTTCCAGATATTAAAAACTGCATATGTTTGTGAGGGTTGAAAAAAAGTGCTTCTCCTGCATTGGTGCCACAGATAAAAGCTTCTCTGTCTTAAACTGCTTCCTACATTGGTTCCATATTCTGAGTGAGGTAAGCACAATTGGGTTGTTAGTATATTGCTGATAACTTGCATTTATTGGGGCACAAAGCAAGAAATATAAAGAAGTACTGCAGGATTTTATTTCTATTGAGGACCAAGCCTGTGTATATTCGTCTATTTGTGTCCAGGTTTTTATAGATTGTATGTTTGCTGCCCAGCAATAAAACTGAAAGTTAGATAGAGCCATGCCACCTTCTGCCTTAGGCCTTTGTAGGGTCGCTCTTTGAATACGTGGATATTTTGAATTCCAAATATATGTGGTTGTGGTTGAATCTAAATGCTTAAAAAATAATTTATTAATGTATATTGGAATTTTTTTAAATAAAAAGAGAAGCTTAGGAAGGATATTCATCTTAACAATGTTAATTCTTCCTGCTAAAGTGAGATGAAATGTTGACCATCCATGCAAGTCTTGCTTAATTTTTTCCATACATACGGCAAAAATTTGTTAATAAAGAGCTTAATGTTTACTTGTGATGTTTACCCCTAGATATCTGAAGTGATCTGCAATGATAAAAGTAAAGGTATCCAATCTAATATTGCATGCTTGAGAATTCACTGGAAAGAGCACACTTTTATTCAAATTAATTCTGAGACCAGAAATCTTTTGAAATTCTGTAAGTGCTGTTAGGACTGCGGTGGGCTGGCACCCTGCCCGGGGTTTGTTTCCTGCCTTGCGCCCTGTGTTGGCTGGGATTGGCTCCAGCAGACCCCCATGACCCTGTAGTTAGGATATAGTGGGTTGGATAATGAATGGATGAATGGATGTTAGGACTGTAGGCACAGTATTTTGTGGGGTCTGATATATACAGTACCATATCTGCATATAGAGAAATTTTCTGTTCAAGTCCTTCTCTGATAGATTCTGAATTTTTGATGTCATTTTGTAGTCTTAGCTGAAAGTGAGACAGCTTCGACCTTAATTTCCAATTTTCTCAGGAGTTATTGCCATGTACCCTATTGTTACATTGGTAATTATAATTATAAGGATTAATAGGATAGATCAGATATAACTTGCTCTCTTTCTCTCCATCCTAGTCCCCCCCACCCCCACGTTTTGCCTCCCCACGTGAGGCTGGACCCCACTTCACAAAGTCCCAGTCCTCTGACATGCCTTGAGACAGAGCACGTCCAAAACAAAACAAGCGCCCCAGCAGCTGAGTCTGAGGATTAAAATTGAGATATCTATTGCCAACACATTCTAAATACTATAAGCATAAAATACAATCTTTAACAGTCTTGAAATAGTAAGCTTAGTAAGATAGTAAACCCAGGTAATGATGTTAAAAAGTGGCCCTGGATAAGCACAGTAAACCCTAATCCAATAATAGCAATAACAATAAACCAAGGGTATAATGTTAAACAGTCTCGTTTAGAATAGTTAAAAAAAAAAAAGTTACTAATTAAATTTCTTCCACATATACACATATACGCATATAATTGTAGTTAAAACATAAACAGAAAGTGGCCGAGAAGGGAAAAGAATGTATAATTATGGTACCAGTATCATTGCAAGTGGATCAGACAGCCGGTAATATCTTCTTGCCATGCCATGACAGGATGCGACTTACGATCATATTTCAAAAAAGCGTCAGGGTCGACTGGCTGTCATTTTGGATTGCAGAAATAGGCAAATGAGGATTAAGAGTTATACAAAGGACATTTTATTAGGCCTGGTCACCAAAGTAAAGCAAATAATGTACAGGTAGAACAACACCATATATAAATTACAATAAATACCTCTAATAAAACAGTCATCTAAGGGCCTTTAAATGCAATAAATATTTCAGAGCTATATCCAATTAAACAGCCTCATTTCTTTTATTTTGTAAAACATATGTATAGCATTAATAATACATCTTCCCCCACCTCTCTTGACTTCAGAAACAAATGTACCAATTTTTAAAAATATTTTATTAAATATTTACCAATTTTCAAACATTCCTATGTTATTGAAAAGATTTCCTTAGTCCAGAGGTCCCTGGTTCTGCCCCAGGTCTTCTCCCAGTATACTGTATCTGGTGTACCTCCTGTGGGAAATATCAAGAAAGCATTCTGTTCTGCTGCAATGTCTCCCATACTGTATGTCTAAGCTAGATGCCACACTGCTCTTGCTTTAATCTGTTAATATATTTGTGAGAGCAAAAATGAATTAAAGATAACGAAGATATAAATTGCTTTAGTAGAGTAATAATTATATTTTGAATCTCAGCATCACAAGTAATAAAATCTAATGTAGGTTTGTGAAAGAAAGTCAGACATTTAACAATAATGCAAAACTACAATTTCAATAGGTATGGAAAACATTGGCTAAAGCTGGCCGTTCCAACATCTATGTGAACATTAAAATCTCCTGTTAACGCTACATGATCAAAATCTACAACGAGTTCAGATAAAAAGCAGCCAAATTCAGACAAAAATAATAAATATGGCCAAGGTGGTCTATAAATGAGCAATATAATTTTGCTTGATTTTGTATTATATCAAATATGAGTAATTCAAAGAATTTGAAATCAACTAGATTTATTTGGTAGCAGTATGTAATTCATATAAAATTATCACATGGCCACTTGTTTCTTGATTTGTGAAAAGAGGTAAACCTATCTGGTGTAACTAAAAGAGTAATACCAGTATGACTGCGAAGTTTGAGTAACCAGAAAATGTTGGTGTTATTAACCAAAGTAGCTCCGTTTCCAAGCAACTGATGTTTAGCAAATACCACTTTTAAACTACAATGACAGCTGTCATCGATATTTTAAATATAATATTTAGTTACATTTTTTGTATTTACTTATTATTATTATCATTATTATTATGATGATGATGATGCTTTGTTAACTTTTTATTATTTCATAAATGCCATTTTGTGGCTACATTGTTTACAAGTATTTTTATAATCTACACCTTTTTGTGGCTGTTTTTCATGGCTTTTATTTGCATGGTTATTTGCACAGGTTACTAATCAGCAGTAAAGTAACTTTAAGTCCTGATATTTTCTCTTCATTTTATCACAAAGAGGGAGGTCAATAACCCTTTGCAGTGGCTTCATTTGGATCACTTGCAGTCCCTAATTTTCAGGCAGTACCAAAACTTTGTGGCCATAGTTGAGGGTGGCTATGTCTGGTATCTCAAACATTTGGATTGAGAACCTTTCTTAGTTATTGAATACTTTGCCAGAGCCTTTGAAATCATTCTTTAGTCATTCTCATTTTCACCACCAGACTCCTCTGACAAATTTACCATTGTTTCAGTCACTGCTACAACAGAACATTGTTTCGTGTGCTAAACCAGAAGTATCTACTATCTCTTCCGGGTATGCCTTCACTACCCAATTGTGTCTTTAGGTTCTGTCCATCAGACTCATCATCTCTTTCAGCCAGATCAACACCAAGTGATCTCTCAAGCATACAGAGCCAGATCAGATGATATGATTACTAAATTGACCATTGACCTTGTAGTCTTTCACTACAAGCATCTATGAGCAAATATGTGTTTCATCATGCTTTTTCTTTTGGCATTCTCTCAAAAATCTAATAACAATACACCACTTGGACTCAGATCAAGAACTTTCCCCTAATCACACATATATCTAGGTATCTCTGTCATTACCAATAAGATGCTGCAGATGTTCTATCAGGCGGTTGAGGTGAGCGCCCTCTTCTACACTGTGGTGTGCTGGGGAGGCAGCATAAAGAAGAGGGATGCCTCACGCCTGGACAAACTGGTGAGGAAGGCAGGCTCTACTGTAGGCATGGAGCTGGACAGTTTGACATCCATGGCAGAGTGACGGGCACTGAGCAGGCTCCTGTCAATAATGGAGAATCCACTGCATCCACTGAACAGTATCATCTCCAAACAGAGGAGCAGCTTCAGCAACAGACTGCTGTCATTGTCCTGCTGCACTGACAGACTGAGAAGATCGTTCCTCCCCCACACTATGCAACTCTTAGGGTTTAAACATTAACATTATACAAAATTATTGTCTGTCTGTTATACCTTCATTGTTATCACTCTTTAATTTAATATTATCTATATTGTCTTAATTTAATATTATCTATCTATCTATCTATCTATCTATCTATCTATCTATCTATCTATCTATCTATCTATCTATCTATCTATCCATACTAAAGTTTAGTTGTCTAGTAAGTGTACTCAGAATGCTCTGAATTACAGAGCAAAAATTATTTTCAGGTTATCCTCTTGCCCACCAGTAGAAACTCTAGGTCTATTTCCTGCTTTTTTGGAAACTCTAGAAAAGCTTAGGTTCCAGAGCCAATGCTCCTTGTAAAAATGAGTCTGATATATTGTATGTATATCTAAATCTCCCAAATGAGATTTTGCTTTTTTGCCCCAAACAAGTTACATTCCACCTCGAAAGGTGTGAGGGTCCATTGCCAAAGCATTGTCTGCATGACTGCGTCTGCCCTACCTATGTCCATCACAAGATCGGTGGAGGGCCCAGATCTCACCCTGATATTTTCTGGTTTGAGCTTAGCATTGAATACTGCCAACAGCCCTGGCTAGAAATGGAAGGATTTTAATGCATCTGTCCTGTGCAATATTCAGCAAGAATTGAGAACCACTATGGGAGTCTTACTTTTGGATTGCTTTTTGTTTGGCCCTTCCCCTTTGATCAACCCTATGAAACAACACAATGCTTCCAAAACTATAGCACTAAGGATCACAAAGGCACAAAAATTGCACAAAGGTTACAATTTTAGGAAGTATCACTAATGTTAAGGACTGGTGAATGAAGGGAATAACATGTATGCAATTACTGTACACCAAATCTTGGTCAAACCATGTATCCCTTCTCAAAACCTGCTTGGTTAAATTATAGGAATGACGTTAGGCAGAGTTAAAATATAAAATACCTTGAATATGAATTTCGGCATTATGGTAGCAGAGTGGTTAGCACAGCTATTTCACTGTTTAAAGAGCTTGAATTTAGTTCTCATTCCAGAAATGAGCTTTTATCCCTCTTGTATGGTTTTTCTGGATATTCTAATTTCTTCCCATATTTCAAAGACGTGGATTTCAAATGAAATGATGACTCTCAATGGGAGTGAGTATGGGTATGACCGAATGTAGACAACTGTCCTATCTCTCTGTTTGGTCCCTAACATTTGACCTTTGTTTCACACTATTCAGTTACAGTAAGAGTGCAATCAGCATTTCAGTAAATATGAGTTTAGACAAGCATAACAGAAAAACTAAGTCTATTTGCATATTAATCATGAACTCATTTACCTAATTCTCTGCCTCCCTAGTGATTCTGTTTAAATAGCTTTGGCTGTTCATAACAGAACTAGTGCCCAGACTAGTGGCATTTTCACCCTCATATGGCTTCCTCTTGTGTAATGTTCATTTCTAAAAATAGAGGCACAGTATATGGAATTAAAAGCTTTCTTTGACAAACCCTTACAATCGAAAGCATGGTCCCTGCTTTATGCAACATTTTCTTGTAGGACAAAGAGCATCTTAATGTAAAGGACTACAGATGGATGGATTCTATTGCAGGATTCTATTCCAGCATCTTTAGGCACAAAGCAGGAACTAACCTGGGACATTGTTGGGCCCACTCACTTTTTTGTGTTATCAAATTTTAGTGACAAGTGTTATAAAATAAACAAAGTCTGATCTATACATTATAAAGTGGGAGGTTTATGGGCAGATGGAAGAATGAATGCACAAAATGTACAACTGGATTCATGTAAAGAAGTTTGAGGTTAATAAATGTGAATGAAAACATACAAAATCTAGTATGGGTGGAAGAATTTCTATGACCCTTGATATAGACTTAGGAGAAGCTATACAAATAAAGAATAAAGAAAATATACTAATTTATTTGCTTAAACCATTGTTTACACTGTGTTGATAACATATAGCATCACCTTAAGGCATAGATGAGACACAAAACTACTGAATAAACACATTGAGGGAGATCTTTGACCGTTTTGCTAAGCAGACATTTTGTAGATCTGACATTTTCTGCAACTGCTGTATTAAAGTAATCCTGTTATAATGAAATTATAAACTAGTGTTGCAGTTGTTAGCCATAAGGCTTGGCAGTGGGCCTTAAAATGACTATACAGTAGTTAGACTGTGATATAACCTGAGTCTATATGCCAGGCTGCATTCCAGTTCCACTACTCCATCTACAGTATCAGTGCTCCTGCAGCAATTCTCCACTCTTGACTCACTCACCTTGTTCTCCTATTTCCTGTCCAACACCCATGCCAATTCATGTTTGTTGGATTCGAGATCATAGCTCTGACACACTACCTCTTTGAGCTGATCCACATCAGAGTGGAGATAGATGGAATTTGCGAAACAGTGCTTTGTAATCGGGAGTGCTGTCTTAATCACCCTAACAGAAACAGTATGAAATGTGTGTGTCTCTCTCTTTCACACACACACACTCTGTCTATTTCTCTTTCTCTATGTCTCTTGCTCACTCTCTCACATACTCCACACTTTCTCTCACAGCAATGTTACAATATTTTTTGTTTTGTTTGCTATATTATCATTTTCAGAATGTTTTTAGAAATTGGCAGAAAATATAATGAGGACGAAACACAAATGTTAACAACTACTAATAATGAAATGCACATATCTATTTTAATTGTACACCTGCTGTGGTGCTTGGGGGTATTCCTAACTACATGCTCAAAACACTTAAAATGACTTCTCTTGAACCTCAGAAGCAGAATATATATTGAAGTTTCCTCAAGTATTGTTGACCTCTTCATCATATGATGGAGAGTGAGTCCAACAGGCCTCCATAGGAGTCTTAATGCAGAAAGGCAGTGGTTCTCAACCTGTGGGGCGGGCTCCCCTAGGGGGGAGCGAAGTAACAAAAAGGGGGGCGTGAAGATGTGAAAAAAGAAAACAAGAATCAAAAATCTGAAAAAAAATCTGTTGAAACCAAAACAAATTAACTTAAACTACATTCTGATACTAGAACAATAAATATAGAGTTAGATAAATGTCGATAAAAGTTAAGTAGGTATAATAAAATATGCATCTACATTTCAAAAAAATGTTAGGGGGGCGCAATTAAAACTGCTATGAAAACATGGGTCGCAAATACTTAAAGGATGAGAAACGCTGCATAAAGGACATATGGAAAATATGCACCAGAAATGACAAACATTCATCCATAAACCAAATGAGACAATCATATCCATTCCAGGGTTAAGATGGACTGATGGTTATACATACAGAAACAGCAGAAGTGTATCTTCATGACATTTTAGGGCAAACATCCACATTAACAGCAGAACGGTTTAGCTGTATTATTCATCACCAGTAACAGCGCACTGCACAATAGGGTGCAGTGGATACATTTGATTTGAGTATTCCTAGTTTTCATCCTCTTTCTCTGTCTCTGTGTATCATTCATTTGCTCAGAGATTGATGTGCTTGCTGCTTCCTGGGCAGTTCCTCTATTCTCCACCCTAGTTCCCTGCTTCTTCTCTTCTTTCGTCTGCATCTTTTTGTGTTAAAACTGATTAAATGAGTGTTTGCGTAGCAATTACTTAGTACGTTTTCCTCAATTTTTCAATTAAGCTGGCACTTAAGTCTTCAATCTGCCTCAAGAATGATTTAAGATATGAAGAGGTAGAGGAAGTGACGGTGAAGGTGATGGGGATGAGAACAGTGCCCGTACGCATGCGCCGCACCGCCACCCTGCTGCCTAGAGTTGATTCTACAATAAAATAAAAAAATAAAAAGAAGAATAACCTTGGAGGTCAATCATCACCCGAAAGTGGATAGTAGACGTCACATAATATATGTGTACCAAATTTCAGGTCAATTGGTCAAACTGTTTGCGAGCTGCAGGTGACAGACAAACGAACAGCCATGGTAGCGTATTATATAAGAAGATAACATTAATTGCTTGCTCTGTGGCAGAAAATCAATATAGGTGCACATTATTTGGAGCAAATTTTTATTGAGGTTCAGCAAAAAAAAAATCCAAGATTTATAGAAAATATTTAACAATATAATCCAAACTGTCATTGCCTGAAACATAAAAAGAAAGAATGAACATAAGAACAGCACCAACCCCACACCACCCTCACTGGTGTTCACTTATCCTTAAGACAGCCCAGAAAAGCTGAGATGGAAAATTTATAAGCCAGCCAAGCCTGGAAACACCAAAGACAGAAGTGTGACCCAAACAATGAACCCTAATGATAAAAAACATAATGAAGAGAGTGGCTGCAAGGGTCTCCCATTCCCAGATTAACTACAATATAAACTTCCATTAGAAATGTTATGGCTGGAAGACCCATTAACCCATATTGCCAATAGTTTGAGAAGAGTAAGCCTGATTGGAGAAACTTTCCAAAGAAAAATAGCAGAAGATCACCTGTTCGAGTGACAACCTAGACTATAAAAATTGCCAGCTTTTCACAGAGGTTAACTGTCATTTTTCACAATAAAATATTGCATTAAAAATATATTGTGTAATCAAAGCAGGCTAAGCCATTTTCTGTTGTAAGACAGCAAATCTGGAAGGATACCAGTTCAAATCCCTTTACTGCCAGAAGGGATCATGATCTGTTGGGTCTTTGAGCAAGGCCTTTAACCTAAACATTGCTCCAGGGGCACTGTTTCCCTCAGGGATTAAAAAGTATATCTAATCCAAAAAAAATCTAATTACTGTAACAGTGTATTTGGAATGGTCCACGTTGAATTGTAGAACATTTTTAGTTTGTGCATTTTCATACCATTTAACTTATTTGTGTGATGACAGTTAAAAGTAAAGTCCTGGCTACAAGGGCACTGGTGGAAATTTGCTTGATATCATACAAACATTACAAAGTTTTCATTCATATAAACAACCACATACCTAATAAGTGACTAAATAGTGAGGTGACAAGGAGAAGGATTTCATAGACCTTCAAAACTACACTTGTAAAGTTTGAGGGTATATAGGATGAATATTCTGTAAAAAAATATATTACACTAACATTAAATTTTCACAGTTAAAAACCTAACACAATATATATATAAATGCACATAAACTTATATTTAAGCAGTGTTTTAACTGTCAATATTAATTGTTGAGTATTTTTATGTATTATTACTGTAAATTCACAATGGCAAAGAAAACTACATTTACATAAAGACAATATATGTGAATAAGGAATGCCCACTTTGCAGAAACACTTCAATGTTTTATTGATGACACCCATACATTTGCACCGTGAGAAACAAAACCTTAAAGATGGCTTGCAAACTGATTTTTGTGTGTGTGCTGAAGGTCTTTTTTAGGTTATGGAAGCTGATGTATGGTGTTTTATTTATTTATTTACTTTTGATAAAAACAAACACTAAGTAAAATTGGATCTAAACATATGTTTAGTATAATAATTTATACTTCTGTCTCATAGCTCATGTATCTTGGCCTGAAATCTTTCTCTACACATTTCCTAAAGCATGAAGTACAGTAAACTGTCAGAAAGTTTTGGCTCAGTTTTTATATCTGCCTTACTGTGTTGACCCCATGTATGCACCGAAAATGTTACAAAAAAAAATCTGCCAACAACAACATTTATTTATATAGCACATGTTCATGCAAATAATGTAGCTCAAAGTGCTTTTACGTGCTTTACAAGTATAGTTGTATTGTTTTCTTATATATAGTCTTGCATGAAGATTTTAGAAATTTTACAATAGTAACTATCTGTGTAGTTTACACATACTTCCTGTGTCTGTTGTCTGAATGAGTTTTCTCTGGATGCTCTGGCTTGCTTTCACATTCCTGAGATTTGCGTGATAATCTGATGATTTGAGTCAGTGTGGGTGTTTAGTACACCCTGAAATACACTGCTATATCATCTTGGCATGGTTTGTTATAATGTTCTTCGGCGAGCGAGTGTTTCTGATACACATTCTGCTGATATCTGTCAGTTTGTTACATTTTTTATTTATAGATATCTATACGGATATCTATCTATCTATATATATATATGTAATAACCAAATGTAATAGACTAGCAGATACCTAACAAGAGTACACGAGGAGTACTAAACTAATGTCTAACAGGAGTACAAGAAACACTTGTCGGCCAAAGAACATTACTTAACCAACGTTCCGTATTTCATAGAGAAAACAACAGCGCAAGCAAATGTGCGAGTTTAGTTGACTGCCAAAGCGAGGCTGTGACGTCACAGGGACCAAACTCTAAACCCCACCCAGTGAGGGCGAACGAGCAAGCGCGTGCGCGCGAGGAGAAGCGAGAAGCAGATTGGAGCGGCTGATTTGTGAGTACCTCTAGTCTCAGGAGTGTGTGCGGTTCACTTTTTGGGGTGGGTGGGTTGTGTTTGATTCTTCAATGTAATGTTTCAAGGGGTCTTATAAAATTGAATTTTCGGGAGGCGATGCTCTTGTTTGCTTTTTTTATTTTCCATCGTGGATTGGTACCGCCCGAGCGACGGCCGCGCGCTTGCTTGCTAACAGTTGACTATCAGACGAACTGAGGAGCCGGTCTTAAAAATTGTATTAAGCCCGATTTGCGGAAGAAGCGGGTCAGATGTCTTCGAAATATGGCGGAGTTGGGAGAAGTGATGCGGATCTGTCTTATATTAAGGGCACACTTTCTTGCCGTTTTTGGGTCACATTAGGAGAAATGACTAGAGAGGGGGAAGGGGGCAATAGTTTGAAGTGAGACCGAGTGGAGTGCGGCGGGAGGCCGGGGTGGGGAGGGGGGTTACAAGCGAAGATGAGAATGGCGTTGCCGCGTGCCAACCCTCCGCCAACACTTAATTGGGAGAAGTCGACTTGCGAGTTAGCAAGGGAAATCTAAAACTTCGGACATTTTAATGCGGATGTTTTGTTTTTTCCGTTGCGTCTAATTTCAGGTTGTAATGTTCAATTTGCCAACAGTTCGATGGATTGTCGGTTGACTGCAGCGTTCCCTTCGAAGTGTTTTTTGCCTTTCAAAATGGCATTGTTGATATAAAGCCGGTTAAGATTTTTATTAAGATGCAAACGACATAAATATAAAAACTGCTTGACAATCTCGGATCAGAAGGGCCGAATGTGCCCGGTAGAGGAAATCTGTTCGAGAGGTTGCTGTCTACAAGCGAACCCCGCCTTGTTTAATTAGGAAATCATTTACTGCGACCGGATTAAACGAAAATTCTCTACAATGTCGCGTACTTGCAGGATCTTTTCGGCGAGCGGATGAATTCCAAATGTGCCTAATATTTTATCACTAATGGGTACCATTTAAAGCAGTAATGCGTAAGTGTGAAGCGCATCTTGTTGCACTGTGTCATTTATGCGAGTGGTTAAGTAAAGAAATGGACACAGAAAATCCTAGATTGCTTCGTCCACTTGTGATTTGGCTGGCCCAAAATCTTATGGATTGAATTTAGTAGGCTGCCGGTATTCATTGTTACATTCTAACTTGCCTTCATTGATGTCATATAGCGCCTTTGCTGCATTTGGGGAAAAATGAACAATCGGGCAGAAGCAAGACAATGTGTATGTATGTTTATATATCCGTGAGGAAGACAGAACAGACATTTCTAGTAATAATCCCAATATTTATATTTTAAATAGAAGTTTATTGTAATGTTTGGGTTTGTAGTAGCTGGCAGATGCATACAATTTATGCAGCATTTGTCCTTTTCGCAAAGCCTTTTCGCCTTGTTGACTGTACTAGCTTCTACAGTCCACAGTGCCTTCCGTGTAGAACTTTGGACAATGAGATATGTAGCCTCCTTGTCATCTATTTCACAGAACAAACAGTACTTGGACACCATGTTGAATTGACAACTGATGGTGTTTCAACACTATTTATATAGTTATTCTTGTAATTGTTTTATGTGAAAGCACACCATCTCAAGAAGCTTTTACACAAAGTTGAGTTTATATTTTACTTTTAATACGCACTTTTGCAGGTTTATTTTGCAACACTTAAGTCAGTTTGTGCAAACAGTTTAGCTTGTTAGGCTTTTAAAAATGGTAAATGCAGGGGTGAACTTTTTTAGGTGTCCGATTTTTAAAACTCTGTTGTGTGACTTGGTAGGAAGCCTGTTAAAAGTGCAAAGTGTTTTTTTTTTTTTTTTGACAGTTTCACAAAGTCTGTTTATTTAAATACTAGTTTCCCTTGATTATAATCCATATAGGGGGAGAAAAAAACTATTTGCATTAACAGTTTTGGGACTAGGTGCTTTTTCAGATTACTTGTAAACAGATTTAAATAAAGTACAGTAGAGGTTTGTTCATTTGTACTGTATTCAGGGAGTGTTTTATGTATATAAATAACCACAAGGATAACTTCTCCTTGCAAAAAAGAAAATGGATAGCAGAGAAGGAATAATTAACAATAAATAAAGTTGGTTTGATATGGCAAGACGGTATTGTAGGTTGGAAAAATGCCTGCAACCAGAAATGTGTGCCATTGTAATACTGTACAGTCATTGCAATTCCCATTTTGAATACTCACAAATATTTTATTCATGTACTTAACAGTTCTATGAATGTGTTTAGGATTGATTTATATATAATTTGATTTGTTCCTCTTTTCTTGGGTGTGATTGCATGTGTGTGTACTGCAAAGTTTTGGGGGGCTATAAAGATTTGGTTCCTACTTTGTGCTTGTTGCTGTTGTAGCCTCTGGTCTTTTGAGTCATCCCTTGGTATACATTTTATCTACCCATCCAGCCCCCAAGGGTGACCCTCTATTCAAATGTGCAAGATTGATGAAAAGGTGGGTTGGATACATGCCATAATATTTTTCAGTACATTTTACCCAAAATACATACTCTTCTATTCATAGAAGACATACAGTCCTTCATTCTCACTTTAGGAACTTAAGTTCTTATTTTTATTCTTTCTGTATTTAATCGTCTGTATGTTCATGTACGTCTGTATGAAAATTATTTAATCTTTGTGTGTAAATTGAGTGTGAAATTGTACTCGTATCATTTTAATTTCAGATTTTTATTGCAGTAAAGGTAAAATAAGCAAGTCATGGCAGATTTTTAATCATGTGATAACGTATAATTTTTAATAGTTTTGGTGCTATAAATGTATGAGTGCCTGCTATAATTGGATTGTAACTGAGTTCATATTTAACTAATTGCATCCTAAATTGTGTTCAGTTGTCATTTGCCTTCATCTGGTTTGACTTAAGTAAAATAAACTTACATTTACATGATACTTTCTTGTTTGCGTAATTTGTGGGGGAACTGTGGTCTATGTATACAGTTATAATTGAAAGGTAATAATAAGTGGGGGGATATTAAATTTCAAAGCTATTACACATCATGCAACAATGAATATAGCCATAAGAGCTAAAAAATCTGGTACCACCTGGGTATTGCACAGATAATTGTGTCCCTTTATTACTGGTCAGTATTAACTTGTAGTCTACCAAGAGATCAGGTGTAATCTTAAAAGATTTGTAAGAGTTTATGACAAAAGTGGCCATTTCTAGTGTACTGTGGTTTGTGGAAAGACTTTGCCATAAAAGTCTAATTTAGCTTGAACTCTTCTGCAAAGAGTGGGATATAAATATATCTTGCCACACCTGAATCTTGATGTTAGGCTTACCTTTTTCTCAAAAAACAAAATCAACCTTTTTACTTAAATATTGTTCGTTAAAAGGTCTTATTAGATCTGAATGAGTCTGAAGTAATTGGTCTCGATTTTTTGGTACGCTTAATTTCTGCCTCTGCATAAAAATAAGAACTACAATTTCAGTAAAAAATAGTATTGACTTTGGTGTGCACTGTTTATCATTTTTGTAAAGGAATTAAGTCCATCTGTTGAATTACTTATCCTTTACAATTTACTTAAATAATGATCTTTAACCTTATTACTGTTTTCACAGATTACCCAAACTACATGCTTATTAGAAAATCTGTAAGACAAGGCATTCTCATGTTAGTGAGGATTTTCTTCACTCATTGAAGGTAGCATAGAGGTTCAGCAGTTTCTTATAAAATCTGTGTCTTGGCATAAGATGACCAGTTAAATGTTTACAGCAGCAGCATGATTTCCTTGGATGTTAAATGAATACAATTGTCTTCCCCCATCTCGCTCCCCCTTGAGTATTTGTTCCCACATTACAACCCTAGTCTTTGCTGCCAAGTTTTTCTATGATACCTTATAAGCACAAGTTCATCTCTTGCATGGTAAATTACATTTCCACCGTCAGTTTTTTTTTTTTTTTTTAAACTCTATTCCTTCTTTGGACAGCACCTGACCATTAGAAAAGTGTCCTGGTATTCTTCAATCTTTAAATCTTAACATGCTTTTATATAGCTGTAACGTGAAACAACAAATGTATTTCTTGCTTCTGAGTTTGATGGACCACACCCTTATTACTTGAATTGCTGAGGATTTAAAATTATTTTTAACATTGCAAGTGGGAACCACTTAGTTTAGTGCATTTTAGCATAATGCAAAATTGTAGTGCCCACTCTACACCCCTGGTGTGTAAGATGTTTTTACACTATAGCATTTAGTACTGAAATTTGTGCAACTGTTCTTCTTGAAAATCAAATTGGGCATTGTTTCATTTTAACTGTATTCCATTTACACCTTAGGCAAGTTTGCCAGTTATGAAATGTGGACTTTTTCCAAGGCTCCTAATGACTGAAAAAAATGTATCATCATTTTAAACTGCTATTGGTATTTTAGGTGTAACTTTACTAAGAAGTAAATGTAAATGTAATTTTAGAGATTCATCTGGTAGTTTTACCAAATTGGGTTGTCCCAAACTGTTAAATTTATCCATATTTAGATTTTTAAGTTTGTTTGTTGTGGCAATTGTATTATAGTAGCTACATCATGTGTGTGCAAGGTGTATACCAAGTAGCTGTGGAATTCTGTCTATGCGCTCAGTGTAATTGTATTTGCAAACGTTTTGGTATATAGTGTAGAAAGAAACTATATAAAATTGCTTTTTATCTTGTATTATGTAGGCTTTTTTATATAAAACACATACATGTCCCTCCATAATGCTTGGGACAAAAACGTATTTCCTTGATTTACCCCTCTGCTCCATAGTTTAAAACTACAAATCAGACAATTCAGATGCTATTAAAGTGTACGTATGCATAGATTTCAGTCACACTATGTAGAAACAACACTTTTTCTACATGCCCCAACCAATACTCCCATTTCACTCCCCGCTCAATTACAGGCATCATAGTGTTTGGGACATAGCAATAGTAGGTATGATGAAAGCATTCATATTTAATACTTTGTTGGATATCCCTTGCATGCAAAGACTCCATGAAGTCAGCGATTCATGTACTTCACCAGGTGCTGAGTATCTTCTTTGGTGATATTCTGCCAAGGCTGTAATGCAGCCACCTTAATTCCTGGATGTTTTGGAGGCTTTTCTTCTTAAGGTTTCTCTTTAGCATATGGAAGGCATGCTCTGCTGGATTTAAATCAGGTGACTGGCTTGACTATTCAAGAATTTTCAGTTTTTTTGCTATGAAAAACTCTTGTGTTGCTTTAGCAGTATATATGGAATGATTTTAGGAATAAGCACTGTGCATTAAGTTTGGAGGCATTTACTGAACTTCAGCAGATAAGATGTTTCTGTACACCTCAGATTTCATTGTGCAGTTAGTGTCCATTACATCATCAATGAACACAAGTGTGCCAGTATCACCTGTGGCAGCCATGCAAGCCTGCCTAAACTTTTACAATACCACCACAACCCGACCCCAAAGACTTTGTTAAACGGATGAGGTGGTATGCCAGCAGTCTCATAGAGGTTTGTCAACAAGACCTTTTCCAGAATTATGCAGGCTCTTTTAGATACTTTTTTGCAGACTGTAAACTGGCCATCCTTGTTTTATGGTTTACATCTTACAGTGCACCCTCTGTATTTCTGTTCATGAAGTATTGTGTGGGTAGTAGTCTTTGCACATGCACATCTCCCTCCTTAAGACTGTTTCTGATCTATCAAACAGCTGTTATGGTTCAGCCTCTTTACCATGGAGAGGATTCTTCTGTCAATAGGAGTGGAGGTCTTCCTTTGCCCCAAAGTCCCTTTGTGATTACTGAGCTCACCATTGCATTGATTCTTATTAAATAATATTCCACACAGTTGATTTAGGTTAGCCCTAAGGTATTACTGATGTCTCTAATGGTTTTAGTCATTTTGAGCCTTATAAAAGCCTCTATGACTTTCATTGGCCCAACTCTTGTCCTCCTGTTGTATAGTAGTAAATGCCTGTGATGCCAATTGTACCAAACAATACAGTTCCCTGAAATGGGGGGATCCATGTATAATTTTTGTTGTTTCTACATGGTGTGACCGAAATGTTTGCAAATGCCCTTAAAGTCTGCAATGTACACTGTAATCACAGAGCAGAGGGGTAAATCAAGGAAAAATGTTTGTCCCAAACATTATGGAGATCACTTTAAATGTATAAACGCTGGGTTTAGTCATTTTTCTGCTAAGTAAGGGCACAAGCTATACAAGTTATTACCTCAGTCAAAGTAGTGGTCTGTTTGAAATTTCATCAGCAAAATGTACAGGGACATCAAGTGTAGTAGTAGGAGACGTCATTTAGTTCAGAGTGGGGGAAAACTGTATATTGTATATAGTATTCCATCTTAGCGTCTGGGGTCCATTTTTTGTGGATTTTATTTCAGTAGTGATGACATATATGCCATATATTTGTCTTGATTATGGTTAAGTGTTTGCTGGATTGTGCTTATTGTGAGTAAGTAAGCTGGTTCATGGAATGAGTGTTCTGGGTGCTGGTTTGTTTACAGCTTAATCCATAATTATGCAAATGAATGACTGTCCAGGCAAAATTAATTTGTTAATGCGTTATTGAGTCCCAGATCCACTCCCCCACAACCCAATAAAATAAGAAGTTGAAAGAACCATCTTCTTTCTATTCCAGTGACATTAATAGGGACAAATGATACATATCCTCAGTATTTTATCAGCAGATGTGGTTGAACAAATATACTGTTGTGTCATTACAGTTCAATTGAACTGATGTAAAGAAGAATATTTTTCTGAAACACTGTATCAAAAGCAACAGTTTTTTTCTTTGTTTGTTTTTTTTAGACACTGAACGAGGTGGTTGATTTCTATTTCCAAAAACACTACTTCAAAATAATTTTATTCCTAATAGTTTTTTGTCTGTATTTGGCACATTAACAGTGATGTTTACTTTCACAAATGCAGATTCATTCAAATGTTAATAGTCAGATATGAAGATATTTAGTTAATTAGCAAATTCCAAGATGTTAAAATATGCTTTTACTGACTCTCACTGTCTGCTTGTCAGCTACTGTCAGTCTGTATACTATAGCCATTTCTTTTGGTGGAAAGCTGTTTTATCTTCATGATGGTGTTAAATTTATGTTCCAAAACCGAGGAAGTCTTTGACAATAGCAGAGTGAATGTCTAATATGTATTTTTTACAAAATCCCTTAATTTGCTGGATGTGTATATATTGTTCATATGGCTCAGCAAGACTACATCTTATACAAAACTTGCTTGTGGTTGTCTCCAAACAGGGTGGGAACAATTAGATGGCTCACATTTCTAAACCAATCCAAAGACTTGTGACAGTAACCTGGTCCAATAAAGAGCAACCTTCTGATTATGATAAACTGTCTACAGCTGTCCTAAAAAGAACAATATTAAACACAGAGTTGAGTTACGTGTGCAGAGAAGACATTGCACATGTTAAACATTACATGCTGCAAGGAGTAAATCTTCCTTTTACATTTGATTACAGTATACACTTGACATTTGAAGACATCAATGGACTAGTGCTTTGTTTGGTTACTTTTGTACTCTCCCTGAAACCCTGGCCGTTTAAAGTGCACTGACTGGACACATTGGGATGGGTGTCTTAAGAACCAAGTCTTGTGGGCATAGCCTTTGCAGCGGCGGATTTCGTCACAAATACCAAAAGCTTTGTGACACGTGTTCCCAGACGTGTTCTTGTGTGCGGTTCTCATTTAGCCCTGCAAGACAAGCACATGGTGTGTTTTTTTTTTTTTAAACCTCTTAGGAAACACATGATTGGAGAAGGATATTTGTCATTCAAGTAAGTGTGTTGAATTGTGATATATTTAAGACTTTCCACAGCATTATTTTTAAACTCCTCACAACTATTAGCTAGCTACCTTTTGTCTGAAATATGTGTTCTTTATGGTGTATCAAAGTGAGATGCAAATTAATCAACAGTACTTTATAATCCCTTATCAGTATTAGTGATTTTTCTTCTTTAAAATATGTACAATTGATGTGTTAAATATTTAAGGCCATGTCATGTTAGACAACTTTTCCTTTGATTTTAAGTTGTGTAATGTGATATACCCAGCAACTCGCCCCAACTAGTCCACGACTTGCTTGACAAAATCATACCGGTTTGATTTTATCTGTAGTCATAGTGGTGAGCTCTGTGTGCATTAGAGGTGACATACTGAATGCTCATCTGGAGAAACCTTGCATTTAACGCAGCACTGAGGAATAAGAAACGCATGTTTTGAACTTTGCAAACATAAGAGAAGCTTATCTGTCTGGTGTCATGTTTTAAGTACTAGGACAGAAAAGAAAAATGGCAGAAATTGCAGGTGAACTTGCTGTACCTGTTTACCTTCATACAGCACCAACTTCATTAAGCAACATGCTGTTGGTTGTCAGTAAAAGGGGAAGCACACATGTTGTGGAAATTAGGTACACAATAGCCAAATTTCACATGCCCAGAATTTTTCAGTCATGCAAGCAGACATGGTCTGGTTATAAGATCATCAGTTACAGTAGACACTGTGCGGACTCTTTTCCGGGTTCCATGTCAGCCAGCTGCTGCACTTCCAGCACTGATATCAAAACGGACTAGCTATTGTGTTTTTTACCTGATTGGTTCAAGATTTGCCCAGACTTACGGTAAATGACTCGAAAGTCTCTTATTAAAACATTCGCAAACATCAGGAACTAAAAAGTAAGGCTTAAAACTACATCCACAATTAATACTACATGGGACAAGTATGCGATTTATATTAGGCTTCTAAAAAAAAAAATAATTTCTTATTAAACTTTCATGGACAGGTGAATATGTATAAAAGTTTAATACATAATAGCAAGACTTTGCTGGACAGCCAGCAAAACGGTGAATGCCAAACTGCTGTGTCATTTTAAGGATCTTTTTTCTGAGAGACATGTTTTCATCAAGCGCTAAGTCAACAACTGTTGGATCTGGAGCCGAATAGTAGTTGTGGTCCTCGAGGATTTTATCTTCCTTCTCGTCTGGTGTGTCCTCCTCTGTTGGTTGCTTTTTATTCTTTCAAACCCCCGGTTTTGAAAGTGAGACAGAGAAACTGTTCCACTCAAACAACCCGGGGAACCACTCCCTTCAGTGGTCACTACCCTGTCTCAGACCCTGGCTTGCAAAAATCTTCTTTTAAAAATGCTGGCTAGAAACACTGGTATGGGGATTAACCACAACACACTCCAGATGGAGACAATCCATTTAGATTGGGTTTCTGCAACAGAGGGAAGTATATGAAAACTAAGTAAACTAGCCAACCCGCGGCGTACCATACGCCACATCAGGCCGGTTTTTTAATGATTTTCAAGTACAGGGAGAAAATGAACATTTGAAAAATCTGTAATGTAATAAATCAGCAAGAAAAGCAACTTTGCAACAATGTGCGGAACGAAACAACACACAATCATCCGTGACTGAAAACTGCCGGACCGCAATCGCGCCCTCTCTTGCCAGACGGAGGGATGGGGGTGCATGGCGCGGAGTGTGGAACGGGAGGAGAAGAGGAGGACGTCCATTCAGCTCCCTCCATCATGCTAGTCTGCTGAATTCTTGTTCAGTATGTACTTCCCGCTCATGTGCCCACCTCCAACTTGTCACTTGAGTCGTTGGCTGCTTTTCTATATAAAATCCACCCGACCACAGTAGTATCGAGGTGGGAGGGGAGTGTACACAAAGGGTAGGGGCTCAACCAGTGGGAGTGTATGAATCGCACTTAGTGGGAATTCCACGGTTTGCAGCCCGAATGGGGTTCAACGGCTTATCCACGCCTCTCTGTGCCGGGTAGACACACGCTCAATCTCATGCATAATTATTTATTGAACGCTAAACACTTCTGGAAAGACACGTTTGTCTAAAACGGGTTGGTGTGAGAATACAACAGTAAGCGAATGAAAAGATGGAACTCTGGAGAGAGCAAAATACAACACAATAGTGAACCCACGGCATAAGAAACGCCGCATAATTTATTGATGGTTGAACACTTCTGGAAAGACACAGTTGTCTAAAAAGGTAGGGTTTGAGGATACAACAGAAAGTGAATGAAAAGATGAAACTCTAGAGAGAGCAACATATAATTGTCCGTGAGTGAAGAAGACGCATGTTTGTTGCGGATGCGAATTGCTGTATGTAGCGTGTAAAACAGTTTGCTATGGTGCACGCAGTCGTGTGTCGTAACCGAAAACTCGGTTTTTGAAGACTGGTTACTTCATTGTGTTTTAACCTCAGTTGTAAAGGGTTGTTTTAAGGATCCCATGGGATACCCCTCGCAAACTGTTTTACACGCTGCATATGGCGACTCACCTCTGCGAGAAACATGCCTCTATGAACAGTCAATGTAGCTCGGAGGTGCATGACATGCACATGACATTAACCTGACCTGCACTGCATGTGGCCTCTACGACAGACGAATATAAATGACGTCATTTTTTCTGTGTCCTCGCGTCCGAGTTGGTGAGTATGGCCCTGCGAGTTGTCGTTGTATCCAATGGTCTTGGAGTTGGTGGGCGTGGCTCCTTCCTGCGTGCGCCATAGGTGTCTCACTTGTCGGCGCTTAGTGAATCCACGCCCCTTCCGGTGTGCTTTTCATGGGTGTCTTGCCTTAGTAAATTATATATATAGATAGATAGATTGTACTTACTGGAAGCTCAATTTAAATATATATAACAATGTTCAGCTGTAGAGCTATCTGTACGATGAAATTTGAAACTTTCTTTTCTTGGACATTCTTGCCACTAACCAAAATTTACTACTGCAGAATGGACAATGGACGTGACTGAGCTGGTTGAGGTTTTACCAGAAGTTATGTTAGCACTGTTGTGCGCATATTGTGAGTTGGCAAGTCTGATATATCTTACAACTAGCAGTTGAGTAATGTGTCAGCAGCTTTAGGTAGCTTATCTACACATTACTAATTAAGCAATTTTTTACCAAAGAGATCTGAAAAACAATCTTTGATTGTTTGAACCCTGCGTGTTTCCCCTCCATCTTCCAGATCAAATCACAGGCCCTTTTGCAGCTTTGATATTAAGGCTTTGGTTGTGTGATGTTGACCTTAACTGGTGTAAATTATTCAATTTATTTTTTTGTTTTTCACTTTTACTCTTAGGTTTATTTTAATGATGTCTTGGTTTCATACCATATTCTCCTATTTACTGTGTTATAATGCATACTGTGAAAGGCATTGTATTAAAGAGAGATTAATACATAGCAAAAAATTTACTGATTGTCCATGGAAGTCACTCTGAAACAACTAAACTCCACCCAAAAACAAAATCCCACTATGTGATGCTTGGTCTCACGGGGCCATAAGTGCCTTTTTTAGTGGAATGTTTAAGTACTCCTTTTGAAGGAAGTTGTGGCAGGGGGTAGGTTGGCTAATTAAACACGTGCAATTGTTGAGGCATAGGAGCTCCTGGGTGTAGGTATGTCCATGCTTTTAATAGCAGATAAATTCACTGATGTAAGTGGAGGGAGAAAAAAGTAAAAAATGGTGAAGGAATGGTGTGTGCACATATGTGAATGTAGAAGATGAGATGGGAGATTGAAGGAGCATATACTGTAGAAAGCGCTTTGAGTGACATCCTGGAGTGGATGTGCTGCAGCTAGGAGCAGGGTATACTTTGGGTTATGATGACTTGCTGCAGGTTCTGATGGAAGGAGCAGTAAGAGAGTTGAGGACTAGGTTCCATAGTGAATGTCAAGATGGTGTTGATGGTGCAGCAATGACGTATGGATCGACTAGGATGGGAGCATCGGTCTTAAGGATTACAATAGCGATCCAGTGCAATGATAAAGTAAATGATTTGATTTATAAGTCACTTGTTCTTTTTGCTGAAGTGCAGCAATAGATGCTGAATTTATAGAATGAGTACTGTTTTATGTTGCTCAGGTGGGAAGACTTGGAATTTTGGACATTATTGATTTTAACAATGTCTTAATTAATTAACACTTATTTATTTTTAGGACACTTTTTACATTCTTAATTATGACTGCAGTTTTGTCACTTTTTTTGTATGAAATAAAACAGACCATTTTTGCACCCACAAAAATTCACAGTCTCCTCACTTGCCCTAGTCCATGTTTGGTTCACAAACTACTAGATACCTCTGCCAGGTGTTTCAGGTCTGTGTGCACCTGGGACTTCTGTAGCTTCTTGTTTTCTAACATTGATAGAGATAGCAACAGAAACCTTAGAGGAGGATTTGCATACAATTATAGAATGACACAATACGTTTATGACCTCTTGCCTTCCTTTTTTTATGTTCAAATGAGTTTTGGGGAAGGTAAAGATTAATTACTTTTTTGCATTAAGTTTCATATCAAATGATTCCCAATGCAGTAAGGTGGGAAAAATGTCATTTCAGACCTACCTGTTTTCTAATGTAATCTTCCACTTCACAGGGCTTTCAGATTATATTTTCCAGTTGGGGAACTCATTTCCTGTTGGTCGCGAAACATGAATGCCATTTAAGCTCATACACAACACCTGGCTTTCTGTACTGTGCTGACAACTGGGAGTTCCATGACAAAAATGTGTCACAACATAGATGAAGTCTGATAAATGAAACTAGTGGTATTGCAGACACAGAATTTTCCATCCAGACATATTCAGCTCGCTTTCATGCTCTGGATGATTTTTTTTGGAAATGGTTTGACAAAATTCTTGTAATACAATTGTATAAGAAAATTGTGAGCATATGACTGGACAGCTGACATATGGATTTTGTGGCACAAGAGATTTATTAATGGCTGTTTTGATATTGTTTGCAGTTCAATTTGGTTCCACTTTCAAGACCATTGTATCAGGAATTTTGACCTCTGTCTTCACTGTGAAAATGTGAAATAAAATTTTTGTCTCTGCCATTGCTAAATGTAACATGAGTGAGTAACATAATTATAGACTTGTGAAATATGATCACAATTTACAACTTTAGCAGAGAGTAACTGAGGTCCTTGTTAAACTATGTCCTACAGTGAGGTATTACAGTATCTTGCAAAGATGAACCTCTGAATGGTGAAATTAACTAGGGCTTCAAATAACTATTTTGCTAATTGATTAGCTGGACAATTTTGTTTAGTTGATTAGTTTTAAAGATGCAGCATTTGTGCAAAAGTACAGATAGTTTGTAATAAAGTTCTCTCCTTGCACCTACCATACTCTTTCATAACAATACTACCATTATACTGTAAAATTACAGTTGCCAAAAAAGGATAGATAGAAACAAGTATTAACATTTAAGTCTGGCATAACACTTTTAAAGACTGTTGTCAGCATCAAGGGTGGGATGACTGAAACCATTAAGTTTCTACAAAAAATTTCTAAACTGCATTATTTAATATTATCTGCTAGATGGCAGCATAGACTGTAAGATGTGCTGAGTGACACATATTTAAAGCCTCTGTTTCCTTTACAATATGAGTTGTACCAGCTGCCTCTATCATCAAAACAGTTTGCAAAAGAAGTTTTATAATCTGCTAAAGACTTGAATGAAGTAACACAGAGTGCTGCTGAGTTATTCCCAAGTTTGAATGAGACAGGGATTACTCATGTGTGGTGTTTTTGCCCCAAGTTTGAATGTGATAGGGATTACTCATGTATGGTGTTTTTGCCCCAAGTTTGAATGAGACAGGGATTACTCGAGTGTGGTGTTTTTCCCAGGTGCTCTCATATTGGATGTGGTTATTTTCATATTTGTCTTGCATGTAGATTTCAAAACAGATGTGAAGCTGAAATGACTCCACACTTTTAAATACATTGGTCTCTGATATTCCGCTGACCCTCCACTGTATTTGCATCCTCCATCTCTGCTATATCCCTAAATGTGGTTTAAGTAACTGTTGGTCAGTAGAGTAATGTAAGAAATCTGTATCGGGTATCTAATCAATAACAAAATGTGGTGGCTGTCACTAATTATTATTGATAACATTGATATAAGCAGCCATAAAATAATCGCATACCTAATTTCCTGTAAAGGGACCATCATCATACCACACCTCGTTTCCTTTGTTATGAAAGATGGAGTTCCCTGTTTTTGTCATCAGACAGAAAGGTAATTCCACCAATCTTTGTAACTCAAGGTGGGGAAATAGTCATTCAGGGGCATTTGGCTGACAAGTACTTTTTAAATATCAGCCTTCAAACAATGCACTTTCTCAACCAAACAGCAATGTGATGCTCTATGAAAAGTGGTATACAGCAGGAATGCTTTAACTTGCATGTAACTTTTCCACACATTTGGTTAAAAAATGGTATGGAGTTTTTAAATACTAAATATGTCATTACTTTTAATGTGTATTTTGTGTATTCACAGTCCATCGCAGATAGCAGAAATCATTTAATTAATGTCTTACTTGTATATTTAATTTAATTGTCCGCTTTGTTTACATATGATTGGAGGAGGCTTACAGGATGGGAGTGTTGGCAGGCAGAGGGGATTATGAATGTGTTTTGCTTCCTTCCTGTGGCTGTCCCCAGCTGCAAGCACGTTATCTGTCAGCAGGTAGTGTGCTGTATTTCCTACTGTTTATTACATAGATAGTTACTTTGAATACAGCAATTGCCTGAAAAGCTTGAAGTTACTTTGACAATCTTGACTTCAACATATTATTTTCTGATGCTTAACATTTTCAAGCTTCTATTGGAGAACTTGTGAGCATGCAGGTTACCTGCAAACTGTAAAGCTCGAGTCAAATTATATTTATTCGTATCAAATTAAACATATATATCTGAAGTTTTTGAAGCAGTACTTTTAATAGTTTATGGATATAAGCCATTAGTAAGTGAATGGTGGTAGGATAGTAAATAATTCAAATTCACCAACTGCAATTTTAATATTTTTTGGTGGACGTGCCTGCCTCTGTGTAATATTTCAAACAGTGTCAGTATTGTGCAGTTGGAACAGTACATTTTATCTGATCCATTATACAGCAGTTTAAGTTCAAATGTCAAAAGACCATTAGTAGACTGCCCTACTTGACCACACAAATTGGGTTATGAATGAAAAACAGCAACATAGATAAATCAACCTCCTGTCCCACTCTGAGTTAAAGCAGGTGAATGAGGTACTAGCTAACCACAGCCACTTGGCAGAGTATGAGGTGAGATGGGATCAGTAAGAGAGACACAGAATTATCATGAAGGGACAGGAATGGTAGAAATATTTCAAGTTTTAACTGTTTTGCTAAATGTCCTATTGACCCACAACACATGGAGTTGAAAGGTTGTTAAAGGGGAATTCCTTGTTGCTTTTTTGTGACAAGCCCCAGAGTTTTCCATTGAAGAGCAAGATGATTTTTGGCTTTGGAAGTGCTGATCCAGAGAAGCTCCTGAGATAATAGATAGATAAGAAAAGAGGTAAAGATCAACAGTGGCACAAATTGGCAGTGGTCAGTTTGTCAAATGAAAAAGGAGCAACCAGTGTATGAGTTAACTAAATCCTACAAGTCAATTTCCTAAATGTTTGCACCCTGTTTTTAGCCCTCACTTTTTTTGGCACAGTGTAAACTCTGCACATTGTGCACCGTTGCATCTTCTAACCATGCAGTGTGCTTACATCGCTTTCATCAGGTTGCTGAATGTGGCAGTGCAATTGTAACATGCACTTACATCCTATTTATACATTCAAGCTTAATGAAATGTGAACAATGGAAAGTAATTCCTTACTAAGTAAAAAATAAGGCACCCTTATAAAATAGTGATTGAAAAAAGTTCAATATTCTTGCAAAAAGCAAGAGAGATTGCTTACCAAATGTGTATAAAATTAGTGCATTAAAAATCTGATTTTGCTGGCTGAATACCCAATTTTTCTGAAAATTGCCGAATTTCTAGCCTTCAAGTAATTTTATTTAAAATGTACACAACTTGTCCTATTGTATATCTCTATTCCAACGTACAGTGGAACCTCAGTTCACGAACGTCTTGGAACACGTACAGTCTGGTTTACGACGAAAAGTTCGCCAAACTTTTGCCTTTGTTCACGACCACAGACTCGTTATACGAACAAGCCAGTTTCCCTTTCAGTTTGTGTGTGCCGATTTCTGCACATGTTGCATTGTTCTCAGTCAGACGTGCATGCTTTTGGTGTGAACTCTTTGTGCTCTACGGTATTTTGTGTGCTTTTTTAGTTAACCATGGCTTCTAAGCAAGTGAAGAGTGGTGAAAAGAAAGGTTTAAAGAAAACTGAAATCTAAGTAAAGAAAGAAATTATTGAAAAGCATGAGCGTGGAGTTAGTGTTACTGATCTTGCCGCCGAGTACAAGAAGTCAAAATCGATTTTGACTATTCTAAAGCAGAAAGAGGCCATTAAAGCAAGTCATGTTGCAAAAGGAGTTGAAGTGTTAACCAGGCAGAGGCCTCAACTGCTGGAAGAGGTGGAAAACTTGTTGCTAGTGTGGCTGAACGAGAAGCAACTTGCAGGGGACAGCGTAAGTAAGGGAATATTATGTAAGAAAGCCAGGAAGATTCATGACGATTTGCTGCAAAACTATCTTTCTACGAGTGCAGAAAGTGAGGAATTTAAAGCCAGTAGAGGATGGTTTGAAAAGTTTTGCAAGAGAAGTGGCATTCATAGTGTGGTAAGGCATGAAGAGGCTGCTAGTTCAAATGCTGAAGCTGTGAAAGAATTAGTGATAAATTTCACTAAATTGGTGGAGGACGAAGGCTACATCCCTCAACAAGTCTTCAACTGCGGAGGAGCTGACGACATACGAACTCGCTGAACTCCAGCAGGAGCAGCTTAGGTTGCTTACCGAGGAGCAGTCCTCTAGGGAAGAGGTGGAAAGGGCGAATATGAAAAGTGATGCGATAAAAGCCATCATAGAAAAATGGAACGAGTGCCAAGATTTTTTTGAGAAGAACCACCCTGACAAAGTGGTTACGAACAGAGTGATAAACATGATGAACGACAATGTCGTCTCGCATTTCCGAAAAATTTTAACGCGTAGGAAAAGGCAAGCCACATTAGACCGCTATTTCGCGAAGTCTGATCCACCAGCTAAAAACACCAGAAACCCAAGAAATCACAACAGAGAAAACACCTGAAGGAGAACATTCCTCCCTAGCGGAGCCGGACTCTCCCTCAAAACTGTAATCTCCTCTCCACCCAGTTCCTCCACACTTGCTTCATGCCAGAACTCGACTCATGCAAGGTTAGTTTTCTTGGTGGTTTATGCTTAGTTTTTGCATTACGTTTTTTTTTAAATGTTCATTTTTTGGTTCGTAGTGTGATTTGTTGCAATGTTACTTTATTGGTGGTTTATTAAATTACGGATTTCTCAAATGTTCGTTTTTTTTCCCTGTGCTTAAACCTCATTAAAAAAGTGTTTACAGCGAGCGGTTCGTAAGGCTATAGCGCAAACTCTTGCAATGTTAGTTTACTAGTATGCTGTGCGTTCTATGGTATGATTAACTATTTGTGCTTAAAAATCTTTAAAAAATATATATTTACATACAGTTCATTCGGTGTGGAACGGATTAATTGTATTTACATACAATCCTATGGGGGAAATTACTTCAGTTCACGACCAGTTCAGTTTACGACCAGAGTTTTGGAACAAATTATGGTCGTGAACCGAGTTTTACTGTATATGTTTACGTGACTATTTTAATTGAAGTTTAATACATGGTTATTTTTTTAATGATGGATGTAAGTAAACACAGCCAGTTTTACTGATTCATTTTCAAATGAATAAATTATACTGTGAGAATCCCCCTCTGCAATAAACAGTGCAGACACATGGGTAATATTTGTGTTAGGACATAATGCAGATATGGCTTCTTAATCTTTACCACTTTGAATGTGTTATGAAAGAGCTCTGAAACAGTGTTACTGACTTCCACAATAGTTAAATTTATATGCATGTGTGATTTCCATTATAGAATGTTAGCTGAGGCAGCTAGGCTGCAAGACGCATTGAAGACGGTACTTTTTTTTTTTTTTCCTCTTTAGTGATTTGTAGTAAATGTTTTGACATGTTGGTTGTAGTGCTTCCCTTACATTAGTTTCTAGCTATAATTGTTGTATTTTGCATTGTCATTATTTGCACCAACAAAATGTAGCGGTACACAGTTCACGACCTGAGTGATTTGCAAAAAAATCAACACACCATTGATGCATGACACAGACAACAATGGTATCACAACATAGGTCCAGGGAAAATGTGCATGTCTGCATCAAGGATGTTTATTAGACTCCTAGTAGTTGGTTGAAAATGGACATGTAGGTATCCGTAAGTGGAACTGTGATTCAAATGTCTCTTTGATTTCCTGGTTCTTGGAAAATTTTTAACTGGTTCTCAAACCCAAGCCTTAATTATGTAAATGCCTATTCATTTTGAGTTAACAGGGTGCAGTAAATTTGTATTCTATTTGTATTTTTTTTTATGAATATTTGTGCCCCAAAGAAGAACATTTTGAGTAAATCAGGTCCATTTTCATTCCACTTACAATTTTTGCCTGAAATATTTAAGAGCTAAAAATGTTTATATAGAAAGTCATGTATGTGCTTTATCATTTTAAGTATTAAATCTATTGCATTTCTCTGTTATTTTGTAGTTAAATGTCAGCCTCTATAATAAGTCAGAGAGGAATTTTAAATAGTGTTAATGGTAGCAGTTGTTAGTTTCCTTTCAACAGCGGAAAATTTGGAACAAGGCAAGTGTGAGGTTTATATTTGAATTAACTGTAACCAAACTAAGTTTTTAAATACTTTTCCAGATTTGTATCTCAAATGGTTAGGGATGATTAGGTTTAAGACCAATACCGATCATCAATTTCATGTTACTTGATTGGCCAATTCTAATTTGTCCCCTTTATCCCTTTAAAAACACTTCTTACACTAGGCTTCTGCATTGCCAGATGCATAGGAGCTTTATGTCTTGTATTAAAGTGTATTTTTGTAATTAAACTATAGACCAAAGGTGTGTTCTGTCATAAAATCTCTTTACAAAATGAAGTTATGTAAGCTTATTAAGTGACCATAAAAATATGTACAGAAATAAAATTTCTTTAATTTGCATACTTACACTAATAAAAGTAAAAAAAATATGTATCCATAATACATATGGCATAAAAAGAAAATGTTTCTCATAATTACACACTGTCATATTATGTTTTTCTGTATTGTACCTATCTGAAACAAAGCTTAATTTAAAAAATGGAGTGCTTATAATTTCTTTTACAACAAAATGTTTTTATTACATAGTCGTGTATAGTCTCCCACAATCAATTGATATTGGAAATTAAACACTGCTTAAATGTAAATATGCATGCATTTATAGATTTTATTCATTTCTAATCATTACTGCACTGCAACATTTTTGCTGTTTAAATATACATTTGATATATTTATACAGGTGGTTTTTTTTTTCCTTCCCCCCCCTTCAGTGTATCAGCTAGACATTCGTAATTCTTAAGGTGTAATTATAAATAAGGATTACCATTTTAATGATGTAGTTCTTGTTTCTTACCAAACCTTAGGCCTATGACACATAGCAATAAACACAGTACAACTCTTTGACGAAAAGCTGCAAATTTATCACATAATCATAATTTGTGTATCAAGAAGACACAAGACTAACCATGCTTAAAACAACAATTAAGTAAGACAAGTTTTGTTGTTAAGCTAACGTTTTTGCAATTGAAAATGTAAGCTGCTGCACTTAAGTGTCTGTTTTAACTAAAGGACAAAATAAAGTAAGTTGCAGATATCTATCTATCTAAAATAAAAAGGTTTGAATTAATTAACACTAGAATTACCAGAGCCTACGAAAAAACTCGTAATTCCGTCCCACCTTAAATTGCTTCTTAAATCCCTTCACACCTCTCCGCCAGCGTCCTTTGTCCTCTAAATGTGCTGATAAAAAGAAGCTAGGAGCAGCCGGCTATTCCATCCCCCCACCAATTTAGAACGTGCACGAACTTCTTCACTCCCAGATACTCAATCAAAGCATGAGCCGGAAGTGTAAGAAAGAGTGGAAATAATAGATCGTTATTTGGAACACATGCATTTCATTTCTGTTCCGTTTCTACAGTAATCTGTGTAAACACATTGTTAAAACAGAAACGTTTTTTTATATTCTAGTAGTAGATGACAAAATGTAGGCATAAACTATATAATGTATGAAGCCTGAAGTCCAAATATCAAAGAAAAAGGTACAAATATAACACAACAATTGCGCTTTTATTCAAAAATATAACTGCAGAAACAAAAAGCCGCCTTAACATGCGACATTGACAGCTGTTTATTATAATTGCCTCCGTGGTTCAATAGAATCAGTTCCCGTTTGGGAATCAAAAGGTCGCGAGTTTGATCCTGCACCACTCCGTTTTGAGAAGTAAACTGCTCTTAGTCTTACTATTTTAGAATAAAAGCATACATTTGATTTTGGTCTGTAACAGCTGGTGCAATTTATGATCCTTGTAAAGGTTAGCTTTTTTTTTTTCTTTCATTCCCTCAGTCGCGTTCAGAATCAATCCATACAACCCCATCTGACACGGCTGTTTTCACATAAAGACGCGCTATAGCTCTGCAGTGTACCATGATGCACACTAAAGCCCAAAAAGGTTGCTGACACACAAACGCTGGCGAAGCTGCCTTCTTCGTATCTCACCATCACTTGATTTTCTTTTTATTCAGTTTTATTGAGTGTTCATGCCAGTCCCCGCATGTTGTTGTATGCTGTTTCTTTTGTACTCCAGGACATGCAGAGGAGAGAATGGTAAACAGCAGTAACTTCGGCGCTATATGCAATAATCAGACACTCCCCATCTGCCCGTTGTTTTGTTATACTTTTACACCAACATATGTTCCTGTGTTTGAGCATGCTCAAAAAATACACGTGTAATGCCACGAAAAGTAACTAATGCAATATTATTTGAAAACGAACAGCGTCAGATCGGGTGTGAATTTATGCAGGAACTGGAAATTCTCTGATGTGGGACCTTCACCCAGGGAAGAAAATAGTGTCAGGTGCTCATTCAGTGTAATAGGAACCATAGCACAGAGAGGTGTGTGCACTGCAACAAGTACACATGTCGTAAATGTAGGAAGGACGGTCCTTGGGTGTCTGGGAACTGTTAATATTTGAATGTGATGATTTTATATAGCACAGAATGGAAATCCGCACTTCTTAGCATTGCACCATGCAAGCTGTCGTATCAATCGCCTACTGTAACTTGCTTTCTTTTTTCTTCGGTTATACAGGTAGTCTTGAATAAAAGTGCACTTGTTTTGTTTGCGAAATGAAGTGTCTGCGTGCATTTTTTGTTCTTTCTTCCCTGGGGGAAGGTCCCGCATCAGAGAATTTCCATTTCCTACATAAATTCACAACCGATCTGACGCTGTTCTTTTTCAAATAATATTGCATTAGTGCGATAATATTTTCACATATATTGTCTTTCTTTCAGGTGTGTAATCACAGCATAGAGAGAAGTGTGTACTGTACATTGCTTCTTACAGGAAAAGGCGATGGAAAAAGTGCACTTGAATAAAAGTGCACTTTTGTTATACTTTTACACCAACATATGTTCCTGTGTTTGAGCGACACGGGCAGATGGGGAGTGTCTGATTATTGCATATAGCGCCGAAGTTACTGCTCTTTACCATTCTTTCCTCTGCATGTTCTGGAGTACAAAAGAAACAGCATACAGCAACATGCGGGGACTGGCATGAACACTCAATAAAACTGAATAAAAAGAAAATCAAGTGATGGTGAGATACGAAGAAGGCAGCTTCGCCAGTGTTTGTGTGTCAGAACCCGGTTGGGGCGTTAGTGTGCATCATGGTACACTGCAGAGCTATAGCGCGTCTTTTGTGAAAACAGCTGTGTCAGATGGGGTTGTATGGATTGATTCTGAACGCGACTGAGAGAATGAAAAGTGAATAAAAAAAGAAAACGCTAACCTTTTACAAGGATCATAAATTGCACCGGCTGTTACAGACTGAAATCAAATGTATGCTTTTATTCTAAAATAGTAAGACTAAGAGCAGTTTACTTCTCAAAACGGAGTGGTCCAGGATCGAAGTTGCGACCTTTTGATTCCAAGGCGAGAACTGATTCCATTGCACCACGGAGGAAGTTATAATAAACAGCTGTCAATGTCGCATGCTAAGGCGGCTTTTTGTTTCTGCAGTTATATTTTTGAATAAAAATGCAATTGTGTTATATTTGAACCTTTTGTGAAAATGTTTCTTTGTTATTTGGACTTCAGGCTTCATACATTATATAGTTTATGCCTACATTTTGTCATCTACTACTAGAATATAAAAAACGTTTGTTTTAACAATGTGTTGACACAGATTACTGTAGAAACGGAACAGACATGAAATGCGTGTGTTCCAAATAACGATCTATTATTTCCACTCTAAAACTCCACTTCACTCCCAGATACTCAATCAAGGCATGAGCTGAGAGAAGTTCGTTCACGTTCTAAATTGGTGGGGGGATGGAATAGCCGGCTGCTCCTAGCTTCTCTTTATCAGCACATTTAGAGGACAAAGGACGCTGGCGGAGAGGTGTGAAGGGATTTAAAAAGCAATTTAAGGTGGGACGGAATTACGAGTTTTTTCGTAGGCTCTGGTAATTCTAGTGTTAAAGAAGATTTTCTTGCCATTTGTCTAATTGCACAGAACGAGTCCTCCAGTTAATTTTTTCTCAGTTTATTACTCTGCTTTCTATAATGTAAAGGCTAATATACAGTACAATTGTCTCTCGTGAAACAAGCCTTGACTTGCTGCTCTTTGTTTACACTACAGAAAGTTTGCTGCCAAAAAAAAGACGTGTGCTGGCTCAGCTAGCTTAATACCTGGCAAAAAGGAGTACTTCAACTAAATTACCTTTTAAAGCTTAGAAAAGCAGGGGCTGAAAAAAATCAGTTTTTGGTGATTGGGCAAATTACTGATAGTGTGAGTTTTTTGGTGAAAATTGGCCAATTGAGATCCGGTGATGATTTTTTTTTTTCCTCTCCGTGTTTTAGTCTCTTTGTATTTAGCATCGTGGAACTCTACATAAGTGTAAATTGAGATTCAGGTTCAAGTTATTTAGAATATTATTTAACATTTGCGTATTTTGTTTCTCAAAATCTGTTTTGGAGAATGTTTTTTTTTTTATATATTTTAAACTTAATTTTTGAAAGTGATACTGTAGTATTCCGTATGATACTATCTTCAAGTACGTATGAGTGATACATACACTGCCAGTCACTTCAGCACGAGCAACAAACAGGTGTTCCTAGGAATAATCCCAGTGCTTTTTATAATCTCTTCAATTCTAAATCCAAGTTTGTCTGACCACAGGACAGTATTCCACTTTGCCTCAGTCTATTATAAATGAAATTTGGCCCAAAGAAGGTGGCGGTGGGTCTGGATCATGTCCACTTGCTGCTGCTTCTTTTCATGATATAGCTTTAACCTGCATTTGAGGATGGCATGGCGAACTCTGTTCAGAGATAATGATTTCTAGGAGTGCTCTTGAGCCCATGCAGTTGTTTCTACAACACAATCATGCCTGTTTTTAATGCAGTGCCATCCGAGGGTCCAAAGATCACAGGCATCCAATATTAATTTTCAACCTTGCTCCTTGTGCACACAGATTTCTCCTGATTCTCAATCTTTTTATATATAATCTAGATGAAGAGAGATTCAATGTCTTTGCAGTTTTACGTTGAGGAACATTATTCTGAAGTTATTCCACAATTTGTAGATGTAGTTTTGTGCAGATTGGTGAACCTCTGCCCATCTTTTCTTCTTGGAGACTTTACCTCTCTAAGATGGCCTTTTTATACCCAGTCTCACTTTTAACATTTGATATGTTTTCTATGTTCTATCGTGAATAGTAAATAATGTAGTGACTTTTAGGCTTCCCTGCTAATTTTATTATTTTTTTTAACGCACATTAACACTAGAATTACCAAAGCTTACGAGAAACCTTGTAAATCCAGCCCACCTTGAATCCACTCGCACCTCTCCATTCAGTGTCTTTTGTGTTGTAAATGTGTCGATAATCCCAAGCAGCCTGCTATACCATCCCCTCTCCCCATCCCCCCACCGCCGGAGTAACTGCAAAAACCTCTCCCAACTGTTTCTTCCTTGTTTATCAGAGAGTCAGGAAGAGCTGCATAGGCTAGAAAAAAATCATTATTTGGAACACATGCATTTCATGTGTGTTCCGTGTCTACAAAGATCTATGTAAGTGTAGGATGACAGAAATGTTGAACGCATGCCTAAGAGACAAAGTTTTTCCATGTTTTTAGTACTAACGACAAAATGTAGACATGAAGTGTATAATGTGTGAAGACTGAAGTCCAAATATCAAATAGGCACTTTCACAAAAGGTACAAGTATAACATAACAAGTGCACTTTTATTCAAGAATATTATTGTAGAAAAAGAACCCCTGTTAGGGTGCAACATTAACACCCCTTTGGTACAACTGCAGCATTGGAGCAGTGGAGCAACATTATCAATTGTTGACTGGTAATCAAAACTTCACGGGTTCGACCCCGGACGAGTCCGTTTTGAGAAGTGAGCTACTCTTATTCTTCCTGTTTTAGAATAAAACGTACATTTAATTTCAGTCTGTAACAGCGGGTGTAAATTTGATACTTGGAAAGGTTAGCATTTTTTTATTCAGTTTTATGCCCTCTGTCGCTTTTACACTCGCCCCGATCTGACACTGCTGTTTTCAAATAAAGACGAGTTATAAGAGAGGTGAACACAGATCAGAGAAAAAGAACACAAGCCCTCCCCACAAGAAACGTCCTCTCACATATAAGAACAACGCAGCTGCACCAGGCGTAAGATGGCATTGTTTGGATACAGGATGAAGTCCGGCATCATCATACCAGTCAGTCTGCCCCACACCTGTCCTTCAAAGAAACTGCACGGCTTACAGAGCTCACCAGCGTATTGTACAAACTCCTGTTTGTGATTGTTTTGTGATGGTCTTTACATAAGCATTTATATGTTACATAAAAGCCAGGTTGAACGTTATCTACCTCGATGTATTTACTTATCTTCGTATAGTGTAAAGTCACAAGTAGACTGCAGGGCTTCCTCTGTTTGATGGGCAAGGGCATGCTCACAAATTACACGTGTAATGCCATGAAAAATGCGTGCAACGGTACGAGAATGCAGTTAGACTTTTTATTTGGCACATGCAACGTCTAGATCTAAACACTAGTGTGGAGAGTCGCTTGTGTACTGAAGAGGCTATAGCTGCAGGTGGAAGCTACCGTCACTGTACTTTGTATACAAGAGCCAGATCAAATTTTATTCACTTAATTACCTTTATTTACTTACCTCCTACAGCGTAAAGTCACAAGTAGACTGCAGAGCTTCCCATGTACATATACAAAGTACAGCAACAGCAAAAGTGCGACATGCATTCTTTCTCCGATGTAGAACCGTCATCATCATCTGAGTTCATCTCTGTTATAGAGCGTCTTTATGTGAAAACAACAGTGTCAGATGGGGTAGTGGGGGTGGGATTGTGAACGCGACTGAGAGAATAAAACTGAATTAAAAAAAAAAAACAAAAAAAAAAACCAAAGCAAACCTTTCCAAGTATTATAAATTTACACCGGCTGTTACAGACTGAAATTAAATGTATGTTTTTATTCTAAAATAGTAAGAATAAAATCTTCCGTGGTCAAACTCGTGAAGTTTTGATTACCAGTCAACAATTGATACCATTGCGCCACCGAAGCGGTTGTAACAAAAGGGTGTCCATGTCGCACCCTAAGGCTGGGGTTATACTTCATGTGATGCAACGCTTGCTGCAGCGGACGCTCCTGCTACGCAAGCGTTGTAGTGTTTATAATTGCGCACGTACTTTACGTAAATCTGGCAGAATCCACCAGGTGGCAGTGTGAGATATTATCACGGTGAGAACAGGTTTGGCTTCTCTGTGTTGTGAATTGCCTAGAACAACCATTAAATTCCGATGACACCTTACTGCAATATCTCTGAAAATGATGTTTATTGATTAAATCCATCAATCCAGGGATGTGTCCATTCCAGCAAGCATTGGGGACGAGTGAAAAACAATCCCTGGAGGAGGCCTCAGCTCATCACAAGGTGAATACAAGCACACACATACACTAGCGTCATTTTAGCGGCACCAAATCCCCAAATCTGCATATCTTTGGAAGGAAACTGGAACACAGTGGTGAAATCCAAGCAGTGAGTACCAGCAACATGACTCCCTGTGAGACAGCAGTGCTACCGCTCCACCACCGTGTCACCCCATGTGTGTAATTATTAACAGTATTTATTATTTAAACAAAATTAATGATTTATCTGTAAAATGTAACATACACACTTTAATGTATTTCATCATTAAAGTGATATCAAGTATAAATCGAAAGATTCTAAATGTGCAGAGAGTTGGAATATCATACATTTAATATGTTCTGTGTGGTGATCTGTTGCTGCTTGCCGCAGTTATTAAAAACTGCGATGACGTTTACGATGGTCTTCTTTAATGATAAATTAAACTACGAAGTTAAAGTGGACATTTTGAGATTAAAGCCAAAATTTACACTTTAATCATAAAATACACATTTTCACCAAGTCCTTAATTTTTTTTTCTCAGTGGCTCAAATACAGCGCTGTACATTATGTTGCTGTTAAGTTGCAAAAAAAAAAAGACTGCACAGAAGACGGTATGTGTGACTTTTAAAATGTATTGTGTCATTGCGATCGGGAATATGTGTGACGCTTGAATAAAAAGCACCACTACTACATCTGTATGTTAGCATTTTGCTACACCACATCGAACCATTCATCAAACATCGAAGTGCACACACCAATCTCATAGGATCCACAAAGCTTTCTGTCACGTGTAGATAGTAAACAGAGACTCTGATGTCATATTCCAACTTTTAGCACACTGCGCCCCCCAACTTTTTGCTGATTCTGCAACTCGCGCACGCATCGCATTAATTTCTGAGGATGTGCTCGGGGGACGCATCAAATGAATTCTGGGAACGTGTGGCAGCCATGATGCAGGCGCGTACGCGTTCTGAGTGTGAAGTATAAACGAGCCCTAACACGGGTTCTTTTTCTGCAGTTATATTCTTGAATAAAAGCGCACTTGTTCTGTTATATTTGTACCGTTTGTGAAAGTGTTTATTTGATGTTTGGACTTCAGGCTTCACACATTATGCACTTCATGTCTACATTTTGTCAATTATTAATAAAACATGAAAAATATTTCTGTTTTAAGGATGTGTTTACATAGATTGCTGTAGACACGGAACACACATGAAATGGATGTGTTCCAAATAATAATATAGTATTCATAAAGGGTGTCATTTTGCTTGACTTCTCATTCTATTCAACTCTAAGCAACTGACACGCAAGTAAACAGACTTGAGCTGAGTAAACTGTGCGGGGTGGGGGGGATGTGATAGCAGGCAGCTTGTGTTTATCAGCACATTTAGATGAACAAAAGACGCTGACGGAGAGGCAACAACGGTTTTAAGAAGCGATTTAAGGTGGGACAGAGTTTTTTCTTAGGCTTTGGTAATTCTAGTGTTAACTGACCTGGTAAAAGTTCAAGCAACAGTGTCTGCAAGTTCCTGACCTCATGAGAGGTATAGCTGCTGTTTTCATAATTTGTACTGGGCATCTTTTTTGTTGCCTAAAGTTCTAAAGTTGACCAATGCTTTTTAAATGCCTACATCAATAGATGCGTGGCATTTTATGAGAGCACATCTAAAAAGAATTAATCTTCATGCTGTGCTACATGAGCTGTATTACAATGATGCTTACAAATTATTATTTTTTTTATTTACACTGAAGTTTGTTCGTATTCTCACAGTGAAAGCTGAAGTTTATCTGCAAATTTCCTCAAATAAGTAAACATTTTAAAGAAATTTGTAAGTTTTGTAAAAGTGACTTTTACTGCATGCATTTTTAAGAATACAGTATTCACATTTGCATATGCAATATCTATTTTTTGGATTGTTTCAATTTTACTTGCCTTTAGCAAATTGTGAATATATAATGACTGTCAATTTCATGAATCCAATGTTGTTAAAATACTACTTTACTTGGTTTGTGATTTGGGATGCTCCTTAAGGTTTTTAGGGCCGATACTAATGACTGATTTCATGTTACTGAATTATCTGATTTCAATACCAATTCAGATGTTTTTGTTTATCTTTATATTGTTAAAAACTTTTACACTAAGCTCCTGTTTTAGTTTAATGTGATTAAACTGTTAACATTGTTATTTTTTAAATTTAAATTAACTATAGAGGTTTCAACTGATCATTTTTTTTAACAAAATGAAATTCTGTAGACTTATTGTTCACTGACCATAAAAATACTAAATTGATAAAATTTATCCATAATACATATGGTATGTAGGAAAATAAAATGCTTGTCATTGTTTCTCCAGTAATTTACTTATCTGTAGCAAAGCTTAATAAAAAACTAGTTTTCACCATTTTATCTAAGAATTAATATATGTTCTCACACATTGATTCAATTAATTGATAAAGACAACTGAACACTGCTTAAATATAAATATTATTCATTGCACTGCAGTTTTTGCTGTTAAAATATGCATTTAATATATTTATGTAGGTATTTTTTAGAGTGCCATCTTTTACATTTATAATTCTTGAGGTGTAATTTTAAATGTGGATTACCATTTTAATTATGTAGTACTTGTTTCTTGCATATATATGTCATGACCAATAAATACAGTACAAACCTTTAAAAAAAGCCTCAGGTCTATCAGATATTCATAACATGTTTATTAAGAAGGTACAAGACTAACATGCTCAAGTTTACAAGTGAAATAGACATGTTTTGCTGTTAAGTTAAAAAGTCTGTTTACTAAGTAGCCATTTCAAATTCTTTCTAATTGACAATGTGGGCTGCTGTGCTTAATATAAGCTTGCTCACTGTCCAATTTCAGACAGTGTTGTATTAAAAGGAGATAATAGAAAGGTCTGAGTTCATTAAAGTAGTTTTTGTTCCCTTTTTTTCTGATTGGACACGGCAACTCCTCTAATTCCCTTTTCTGTTTATTTCTTCACTTTAATGTAAAGGCTAATATTCCAAACTTCTCCCTCTTGTACAAAGTCTGCCTTGCTGCTCTTCTGTTTACAGGAAGCCTGCAGAAAAAATATGACACCTGTGCAGGCCCAGCTACCATAATACCTTGCATTAAGGAGCACTAAACAACTATCATAAAGCATAGAAAAGCACATGCTGAAAAAAATAATTGTGGTTGGTTATTTAATCAGTGCATCATTTATTTGTGATTTTTAATGGAGTCATGCTGAGATTTTTTATCAAGATTGATGATATGTACAGTATACTGGTATTTTAAAAAACACAATCCAATGAAGGGGATTTTGTCTTTTTCTTAAAACTTAACAATAATATGACAAAAAACATTACTAAAAACATTACTGAAAGCATACCAACAAGTGCCTAGTTTACCAGAGAACTCTCTTGACAAAAAATGTAAAATAGTTTTATCTAAATATTTTTGCAAGCATTCTGCAGAAGCAATTCTTGTTACAGAGAGTCACCTACTAATCCAAAATTACAATCCTATTTAAATATTCTCCTATAAATTAATTTGTCTTGGGATTCAAGTACAGAAGTGTGTTTTATGGTTTGCCTGTGGCATTAATGCAAAAATCTTTTTTGAATGGTTAACACACGTCATTTTAGTGTCATTGATCTTTGATGGATTATAAATGACTAAGTGTGTGTTTTATGATAGATAATTTGGTTGGTCTTTTGCTGAAATGCAGAATTATTTGTTATATTGGTGGATAATTTATTATGAACAGAAATCCACTTATGCTCATAATAACCTTTTATTCTATTGTAGCTGTATGATATGTGACCTGATTTGGCAGTCCTGCAGCCTTTATAGCGATGTAGTGCAATAAATGGAACTAAATCTATAATCATTATTTAAAAAAAGAAGAAAAAAATATATACACACATTCATAAATTCCATATGTTTGTGAGCAGACTTTACCATGATAAAATGCTCACAGGAGAAGCAGAGATAAAAACTGTTTGGTGTTCTATTTCAAAATGATAGCTGTATAAAGTTAGTCTTTGCATCTGGTTATGATATGCTCTTTTCCTGCATTCTATCTAAAATATACTCTATTATTAATGAATCGATTTAACCATTTAACAAAGTGAGATGAGGGGAATATATACACATCATTTCACTTTCATTCCTGGAAATGCGAGCAGATTGCTAAGTGTTGACAGCACATACACTGTCCAGTAAAACTCCATAACATTTAACAAAGCTGCCACATTCTGTTTAATGATAATGAAGGTGCAAATTAAACACTGCACATAACTGGATAAAGGAAAAAATGCATTAATTCAGATCAAGATACCGTTCAGCTCTGCAAGTCGGTGTCTTGAGAATTTTTTATTTTAAATGTATGATTACTGCATTGTAAGTGTCAATTAAAAATAAGATTGTTGTTTGACTGCTGGTAAAGTTTGCAGTATTAATTGGTTAATGTTTAAATCATTGGTGACTAGTCTCTCTTTTTTAGCATAATTTTATTTGCTCTATAAATCATTTTGTGAATACCTGTATTTATTAAGTTTGATTAGCAGAACAGGGTATTGTCCCGTGAATATAAATATTGTTGTAATTTATACTGCAAGTAAGGGCTGCTAAAAATCCATTTGAACTTTTCAAATCAGCAGGTAAGAAAATATCTTAACGACCTTATATGGGAAATTTGTCCAGAAGATTCCTTAGATCATACAGTTAAGAAAGCAAATGCTGTGTGAAACTAACTTGCCATTTACACTAATATTGCATGCTTTAATTGTTCATAATGCAAGATCAAGAAAAGGGAATTGATAACTAAGCACAGGTAATTTTCAAATCTTCACACTTTGATTTCTGTAGAAGGTATTTAATTAGTGCTCCCATAGAAATTAAACATGTCATCTACCTGAGCAGTGACCTTGCATATAAAAATGCGAAAAGAAAGTAATGCTTTCCTTCCTGGTACTGGTCACTTTCATTGGCGAAAAAAGATACAGATGTGCAATGTTGATTAAAGAAATGGCAAAAATCCTAAAGCTTTTGATATACTCTTGCCGGCCACTTTATTAAGTACACCTGTTCAACTGTTTTGTTAGTGAAAATATCTAATCCGCCAATCACATGGCAGCAACTTTGTGCTTTTAGGAATCTAGACATTGTCAAGATGTCCTCCTGAAGTTCAAACCGAGCATCAGATTGGGGAAGAAAGGTGATTTAAGTAAGTTTGAATGTGGCATGGTGGGCTGGTCTGAGTATTTCAGAAATTACTGATCTAATAGGACTTTCACACACAATCATCTCTAGGGTTTACAGAGAATGTTCAGAAAAAGGGAAACTATCTAGTAAACGGCAGTTCTCTGGGATAAATTCCTTAATTCCAGAGGTCAGAGGAGGATGGCCAGACTGGTTCTAGCAGATAGAAAGGCAACAGTAACTCCAATAATCACTCATTACAACTGAGGTATGCAGAAGAGCATCTCTGAATGCACAACACGTCAAACTTTGAAGCAGATGGTCTACAGCAGCAGGAGACCACAGAGTATCACTCCTGTCAGCTAAGAACAAGTAACTTGGATTACAATTTGCACAGGCTCACCAAAATCAAGCAATAGAAGATTTCAAAAAACTTTGCGTAGTCTCAATTTCTACCGTGATATTTGCATGATTGAGTCAGAATTTGGTATCAACAACATGAAAGCATGGATCCATCCTGCCTTGTATCAAGGTTTCAGGCCAGTGGTGGTTGTGTAATGGTGTGGGTGGTATTTTCTTGGCACACTTGGGCCTCTTAGTACCAACTGAGCATCGTTTAAATGCCAAAGCCTACCTGTGTTTTGTTGCTGTCCGTGTCCATCCCAGTGTACTTATCTTCTGATGGCTACTTTTAGCAGGATTAACACACCGTGTCACAAAGCTCAGATCATCTCAAACTGGTTTTTTGAACATGACAGTGAGTTCGCTGTACTCAAATGGCCTCCACAGTCTGCAGATCTCAATCCATTAGATCACCTTTAGGATGTGTGATGGAACAGGAGATTTGCATCATGGATGTGCAACCGACAAATCTGCAGGAACTGCGTGATGCTATCATGTCAATATGTGGACCAAAATCCCTGAAGAATGTTTCCTATATTTAAGAATATTTCACTTTCCTGTCATCAAGTGGTGGTGTTATCATACCATCCATACAGTTTTGCAGCATAAATATGCACATAAAAATGCATTAGTATTTGAAACTGAGATTGGTGAAATTGACATTTTCATCTGCAGAGATGTGGCTCAACTGCACATTGCATGTTTTAATGTGTGACAGTGTGGCTTTACCATTTATTGCATATACAATTTTAATAAAATCATGCTAGCAAGATAGCCAAAGAGTGTGCAGGAATCCAAGTTATGGCTAGTTGTGGTGTTTGTTGCAATAAAATTGGCATCCAAATGTTTTCTCTATTGTCTTCTACTTAGGCTGATGTGAGCAGTGTTCAGATGTTAAGAAACTTCATTATTTTTGAAGAGATTAAGCATATTTCAATTGACCAAATAAGCATTGGTGTATATTTCTTTGTTTTCCACCCTCTCAGATTTCTGTTTAAATATTTGCATCTTGAATTACCTTTAAACAAGAAGTACCTGTTTTCCCCCATTTGCTCTTTAGATGGGTGAAATGTATGCTTTACTGGTGATTGAACAGAACTGAAAACAAATCCTTTCTTTGCACCTTTTTCATGATTTATCTAGTAAATAAAGAAGCAACTTACAGGTATGAGTGGTGAAAAGGTTGAGCATTTTAGTCCAACAGTTGACTAACACAATTCACCTTTGAGTAATTTTCTTTATCTGGTCCTGATGACTTTAGTGGGTGGCAAGTTTCATAATACTTGGGAAGATCGATGTAAAAACTGAGCTTGTAGGTGGCACTGAATTTAAATCTGACAGTAATTGTAAATAAAAGTGACATATACACACACATATATATATATATATATATATATATATATATATATATATATATATATATATATATATATATATATATATATATATATATATATATATACACAGTAATCCCTCGCTATATCGCGCTTCACTCTATCGCGGATTTTTTATGTAAGCATAACTAAATATGTAACGCAGATTTTTCGCTGCTTTGCAGGTTCTGCGGACAATGTCTTTTTACTTCCTGTACATGCTTCCTCAGTTGGTTTGCACAGTTGATTTCATACAAGGGACGCTATTGGCGGATGACTGAGAAGCTAACCAATCAGAGCACGCAGTTAAGTTCCTACGTGTTGAATGCAGTGTTAACCAGGAAGTCTCGTCTCGCTCATTCAGCATCAACGTGTTTCGCTGTGTAAAGAGTTGTGCTTTTTTGTGTTTATCTTTGTGCATAGTCAAGCCCTTAATTATGGCTCCAAAACGATATGCTACTGCTTCAGGGGCCGTGCCCAAGCAAACGGAAGATGTTAACGATTGCCGAAAAGGTAAACGTTTGGATTTGGTGAATGCTACGATTCTTTTTATTTAAAAAGTAGGAAAGGAATATAAGATCTACGGCCGCAGTGTCCTTTTAACCAGGGTGCAAAACAAGTTGTAAGTGGATGTAATAAGGCAGTAGTCTGGATGGAATCTGCTTTAGGGATTTGGATTGAAGACTGCCAGAAGGAGAACGGCAGTGCTACACAATCGCCTGAAGTGGCTCCTTTAAGGGCTGTAACGCTCTCCTTTGTTGTGCAGTAAAATAAAACTCATTGTTATCGGACAAGTCATCGTGTCATTGTTGGTGAGTAACCATAAATAATTTTCTACTTACAGTACTTACTGTACACACACATTTACTGTATACTATTTTTGTTGCATTGTACGTATTTATTGCTGGTGGCATGTCTATCGTAATGGCTGTAACATGTGATATCGGAGACACTCAATATCTTTAAAATAATATTTAGGTTTTACTGTATATAAACAGTGTGTTTATAACATAACCATATGTTTCTATGGTTATTTTTATATATTTTAAGCCCTTTTATAAACTCTCCCACACTGTTTATAGATATTCCCCGCAGAGTTATACAGCATAATCCCTTTGTATTCTCTTAGATATTAGGTAAGATTCATTGAAATTATATATATATATTTTTATATATATACACACACACACACACACACACACACACGGTCTTCCCTGAAAGAGATGACGTCTGGATGGGAGCATATGTTGTTCTAGAACCTGAATATATTTTTCTGCATTGATGGTGCCTTTCCAGACATGCAAGCTGCCCATGCCACACGCACTCATGCAACCCCATACCATCAGAGATGCAGGCTTCTGAACTGAGCGTTGATAACAACTTGGGTTGTCCTTGTCCTCTTTGGTCCGGGTGACATGGCGTCCCAGATTTCCAAAAAGAACTTTGAATCGTGACTCGTCTGACCACAGAACAGTCTTCCATTTTGCCACACTCCATTTTAATTGATCCCTGGCCTAGTGACCATCCAGTATGGTTTTACGGCCTTGACCCTTACGCACAGAGATTGTTCCAGATTCTCTGAATCTTCGGATGATGTTATGCACAGTTGATGATGTAGTCTTTGCAATTTTTCGCTGGGTAACACCTTTCTAAAATATTGCTCCACTATCTTTCTGCGCAACGTTGTGGGAATTGGTGATCCTCTACCCATCTTGGCTTCTGAGAAACACTGCCACTCTGAGAAGCTCTTTTTATACCCAATCATGTTACCAATTGACCTAATTAGTGTTTATTGGTCTTCCAGCTCTTCGTTATGCTCAAATTTACTTTTTCCAGCCTCTTATTGCTACTTGTCCCAACTTTTTTGGGATTTGTTGACACCGTGAAATTTTGAATCAACATATTTTTCCTTTAAAATGATACATTTACTCAGATAAAACATTTGATCTGTCATCTACCTTCTATTACAAATAAAATATTGACATTTGCCATCTCCACATCATTGCATTCAGTTTTTTTTCACAATTTGTTTAGTGTCCCAACTTTTTTGGAATCCAATTTGTGTATTGCTCAAAAAAATTAAAGGAACACTTTGAAAACACATCAGATCTCAATGGGAAAAAGAAATCCTCCTGGATATCTATACTAATATAGACTGGGTAATGTGTTAGGAACGAAAGGATGCCACTTCGTTGTTTGGAAATGAAAATGATCAATCTACAGAGCCCTGAATTCAAAGACGCCCCAAAAATCAGAGTGAAAATATTGTGGCAGGCTAGTCCATTTTGCCAAAATTTAATTGCAGCAACTCAAAATTGTACGCAGCACTTTGTATGGCCCCTGTGTTCTTGTATACATGCCTGACAACATCGGTGCATGCTTCTAATGAGATGACAGATGGTGTTGTGGGGGATCTCCTCCCAGATCTGGACCAGTGCATCACTGAGCTCCTGGACAGTCTGAGGTGCAACCTGGTGGCATTGGATGGACCAAAACATAATGTCCCAGAGGTGTTCTATTGGATTTAGGTCAGGAAAGTGTGGTGGCCAGTCAATGGTATCAATTCCTTCATCCTCCAGGAACTGCCTGCATACTCTGACCACGTGAGGCCAGGAATAATTGTGCACCAGGAGCCACTGTACCAGCATAGGGTCTGACAATGGGTCCAAGGATTTCATCCTGATACCTAATGGCAGCCAAGGTGCCTTTGTCAAGCCTGTAGCGGTCTGTGTGACCCTCCATGGATATGCCTCCCCAGACAATCATTAACCCACCACCAAACTGCTCATGCTGAATGATGTTACAGGCAGCATAATGTTCTCCATGGCTTCTCCAGATCCTTTCACTTCTGTCACATGCTCAGGGTTAACCTGCTCTCATCTGTAAAAAGCACAGGGCACCAGTGGTGCATCTGCCAATTCTGGTATTCTATGGCGAATGCCAATCGAGCTGCATGCTGCTGGGAAGTGAGCTCAGGGCCCATTAGAGGACATGGGGCCCTTGGGTTACCCTCATGAAGTCTTTCTGGTTGTTTGGTTAGAGACATTCACACCAGTGGCCTGCTGGAGGTCATTTTGTAGGGCTCTGGCAGTGCTCATCCTGTTCCTCCTTGCCCAAAGGAGCAGATACTGGTCCTGCTGATGGGTTATGGACCTTCTATGGCCCTCTCCAGCTCTCCTAGAGTAACTGCTTGTCTCCTAGAATCTCCTCCATGCCCTTGAGACTGTGCAGGGAGACACAGCAAACCTTCTGGCAATGACACGTATTGATGTGCCATCCTGGAGAAGTTGGACTACCTGTGCAACCTCTGTAGGGTCCAGGTATCGCCTCATGCTACCAGTAGTGACACTGACTGTAGCCAAATGCAAAACTAGTGAAGAAACAGTCAGAAAAGATGTGGAGGGAAAAATGTCCGTGGCCTCCACCTATTAAACCATTCCTGTTTTGGGGGTCATCTCATTGTTGCCCTTCTAGTGCATCTGTTGTTAATTTCATTAACACCACAGCAGCTGAAACTGATTAACAACCCCCTCTGCTGCTTAACTGACCCATAAGTTTCATTGACTTTATGCTATACTCTGATTAAAAAGTGTTCCTTTAATTCTTTTGAGCAGTGTATGTATATATATATATATATATATATATATATATATATATACACTGTGTGCACAATTATTAGGCAAGTGAGTATTTTGACCATATCATCATTTTTATGCGTATATTCCAACTCCAAGCTGTATTAACTTGAATGCTTATTGGATTTAAGCACGTCAGGTGATGTGTATTTGTGTAATGAGGGAGGGTGTAGCCTAAGGAGATCAACACCCTATATCAAGGTGTGCAGAATTATTAGGCAGCTAGTTTTCCTCTGGCAAAACGGGCCAAAAAAGAGATGAAAAAGAGACTCTGAAAAGTCAAAAATTGTAAAAAGTCTTTCAGAGGGATGCAGCACTTTTGGAATTGCTAAGATATTGGTGTGTGATCACAGAACCATCAAACATTTTGTTGCAAATAGTCAACAGGGTCGCAAGAAACGTGTTGAGAACAAAAGATGCAAATTAGCTGCCAAAGATTTGAGAAGAATCAAACGTGAAGCTACCAGGAACCCATTATCCTCCAGTACTTTCATATTCCAGAGCTGCAACCTACCTGGAGTGCCCAGAAGTACAAGGTGTTCAGTGCTCAAAGACATGGCCAAGGTAAGGAGGGCTGAAACCCAACCACCACTGAACAAGAAACATAAGTTGAAACGTCAAAACTGGGCCAAGAAATATCTGAAGACAGATTTTTTTCAAAGGTTTTATGGACCGATGAGATGAGAGTGACTCTTGATGGACCAGATGGATGGACCTGTGGATCAGTAATGGCACAGAGCTCCACTCCAACGTGGAGGTGGGGTACTGGTATGAGCTGGTATTTTTAAAGATGAGCTAGTTGGACCTTTTGCATTGAAGATGAACTCAAAATCAACTCCCAAACCTACTGCCAGTTTTTCGAAGACACTTTCTTCAAACAGTGATACAGGAAAAAGACCATGATTTTTATGCAGGCCAATGCTCCATCACTTGCATCGAAGTTCTCCACTGCGTGGCCAGCCAGTAAAGGCCTTAAAGATGAAGGAATAATGACATGGCCCCTTCCTCATCTGACCTAAACCCTATCGAGAACTTGTGGGCACTTCTTAAACGCTAGATTTACGGGGGAGAAAAACAATACACCTCTCTGAAGAGTGTCTGGGAGGCTGTAGTCACTGCTCCACAAAAAGCTGATCGTCAACAGATCAAGAAACTGACAGACTCCATGAATGGAAAGGCTTATGACTGTTATTGGAAAGAAGGGTGGCTATATTGGTCATTGATTGATTGATTTATTTTTTTGAAATGTCAGAGATGTTTATTTGTAAATTTTGAGGTGTTTGTTTATTATTCTCACTATAACAGATGAAAATAAACAAGTGAGATGGGAAAATTTTCATTTTTCCTTTAGTTGCATAATAAATCTGCACACTAATAGTTGCCTAATAATTGTGCACATATGTATTCCCCTGATGATGTTCACACTCACATTTCCGTTGTGAAACATTCAGGTTTCAGGTTTATTAACATTTTGGATTGACTGATAGCACTGTGTTTGTTCCATATTAAAATTAATCCTCAAAAATACAACTTGCCTAATAATTGTGCACACAGTATGTGTGTGTGTGTGTATGTATATGTGTGTATATATGTGTGTATATATGTATATATATATATATATATATATATATCTATATATATGTATATGTGTATATGTATATGTATATGCATGTATATATATGTGTATATATATATATATGTGTGTGTGTGTGTGTGTGTGTGTGTGTGTGTGTGTGTGTATATATATATGTATATATATATGTATATATATATATATATATATATATATATGTGTATACCTTGTCTATCAGCAGCGAAGTGAGTTTCTGTCTCGGTTGTCTTTCCTTGGCAATTTCATTTTGGCAACGGAGTTGCTTCTTTCAGCTTCATGCTGTAGCCTTGTACTTTCTTCTTCCGACTTGTTAATTTGGGGCCGCCTTGCTGACTCTTTGAGCTTCATGCTGTAGCCTCCTATTTCTTGGCCAGACAGACAGACACACACACACACGCGTAGACATTTATTTATAAGGTATATAACGCATCCCAAGGAACCCCCTCTTAAACAGTGATGCAATGGGAGACATTTTAAAGCCTGTGCAGAAGCTGTCCTTTTGTCTCACTGCCTTGTCTCTTCTCCCCCAGACATCCTCTGCTCCTTTTGGGGGGTCCTGCTACTGAGGTGCACCCCTTTTGAAGAGGAAGGTTTTTTAATTCTTTTAATTGAGAGACTTAACTGTTCCCTGCGACTACATACAGAGCTCAATTCACTCCCGAAAGAGACTTATGTTTGTTTGTAGTGTTTGAATAACGTTTCTGTCTCTAAAATCTCCTGTGTATCTGCAACTCTATGACCCAAAGCTTGAAAGTGTATTTGGATTTCACTTTCACCAAACAACAAAACTTTTAATTCTCGTGGATACGCCTCTTCATTGAAAAGAAGCACTACTTTTCCCTCATGGCAACACGAATTAATGATCTACAAGTCTCCGACTTAAGGTTTAAATCCGAACAATATATTCAATCTCTTTTCGCTGTTCCGTTATTTCACCAAGTAATTTCAGTTTCTTTGCGCTAATGCGATCTTTACCATTTTTATGAGACTTTCAAATTTTTTAGTACTTTCATTATCTCTTTCCTGCTCTGCATGTGTATCGCTCCAACGTTTTTGAATTCTTTTTGATATTATACTTTGTCATCTACTCTTTGTCTTTTTATTTCTGGCCCCGGGCGTGGTAAAGTCTCGTAGCACAAAGTCTTGTCTCGTGGGACTTGCTTCCAAAGGTTGTAAGTATGACATGACTTGAAAGAATCTCATTTTAAACTTTTCCGTCTTGTGGGACTTCATTCCAAAAGTTTGTTCAATAGATCACATCTTGTTGCAGGATAAAAAGCCTAGTCTCTCAAGATTTTTTTTGTTATAACTTCGGGGCTTTGCCTACTTCGCCTCGCCAACCCCGTGTTTGGTTTTCCAAATACACACTTTTAAGACTTCTGTAAAAACAATATTTGTAATTTTACGAGTCCCAATATGCTGAATCTTTTTAATGAGGTCAGTGAGACATGTGTTTAATGACTTTGTACCATAATTCAGGATAGGTTTCTTTGTTTGGAATTTTTAGCACAGACGAAACGATCTACATCATCAGCAGTTAATAATTTTTTTTTTTAACAAAGTAACCAATAAATGCATGTGTGCTAAACTCCGTTTTTGAAATTCTCAAGATTCTTTATTTGTCACATGCCATAGTTATACAGAACAACACGCAGTGAAATGCATCCTGATCCGCTCATCAAAAACTGTGCAAAGTTACAAGAATATCAGTTAGATTAACAAAAAGTCATAGATTGAAAGATACAGTGGTGTGAAAAACCATTTGCCCCCTTCCTGATTTCTTATTCTTTTGCATGTTTGCAAGTCCTTATCTGAATCCAATTGAGATGCTATGGCATGACCTTAAAAAGGTGGTTCATGCTAGAAAACCCTCAAATAAAGCTGAATTACAACAATTCTGCAAAGAAGAGTGGGCCAAAATTCCTCCAGAGCGCTGTAGAAGACTCATTACAAGTTATCGCAAACGCTTGATTGCAGTTATTGCTGCTAAGGGTGGCCCAACCAGTTATTAGGTTCAGGGGGCAATTACTTTTTCACACAGGGCCATGTAGGTTTGGATTTTTTTCTCCCTAAATAATAAAAACCATCATTTAAAAACTGCATTTTGTGTTATATTTGACTAATGGTTAAATGTGTTTGATGATCAGAAACATTTTGTGTGACAAACATGCAAAATAATAAGAAATCAGGAAGGGGGCAAATAGTTTTTCACACCACTGTAACAGTATAGTAGAACATAATAAATAAGTTAAATTATGTGAATAAAGTAGAATTAAGTGTTAAGGTGCAATAGTGTAGTGATTATTGTGCAAAACCAAAGTTAGACTGGTGCATAGTTAAATGAGGCAGTTTGTTTTTTGCGCTACTGCATTCTTTAATTTTTTTTTTTTATATTTTCTAATTTTCCTACTTTCATATCCTTTAACTTTCTCCATTTTTTTTGGGAGCCTTTCTAATTTTATTGCTTTCATAATCTCTAACCTGCTCTGTATGTGTTTAGTGCCAACGTTTGTAAACTTCTTTATGAAGTTCTACTTTGTCTTTTACTCTTTGTCTTTTAATTCTGAGCCAGATTGGACGTGTTTTATTTTCCAATTCCACTTGTTTCGGGCTGATAATTACTTTCCTTATTTTCTGAATTTGTACCTCGATTATTCTTTTTTGCTCTTTTTTTCTCTCCAACGCATGAGTCTCTTTTCTCCACGATACTTTCTTCTTCACTTAGATGTCGACATTTCATTTATAACATACTGTCCTTATACGCTTTATATGCGCTGAGAGCCCTAAATCTGTGTGTGCTCAAATCCTTTAGACGACTGAATGTTTTGCTGCCTCTTGGCTTATTTGATATTGATTGTTTGTAGAGCGTTTCTTGCAAGAATCTCATGTTCCACTTCATCACAAGATGGTCCTGGCACAAAGTCTCATGTTTAAGGTCCCCGACGAGATGCTCTGTGGCCATGGGTCTCTTTTCTCCGCGCTTTTCTTTCTTCTTTGTTTATTCGTCGACATTTCATTTCTACACCATTTCATTTCTACCCTATTCATTTCTGCCATATTGACCTTTACACTTTATATGCACTTAGAGTCCTGAAGCCATGAGACACACCGTGGCAAGTCTCTTTTGCGGGTCTTTTAAATGTCTTCCTAGAAGATCATATATCGTAGCCTTGCTTTTGCTTTCCAGGACAGGATTTCTTTTATAATAGAGAGATATATATGTATAAAATGTATGCGTATATATACAGACACCCACACACCAATAAGCTATAAAATTAAATGTGTGTATGCAGCAGTCCACTCAACAACTGGCACTAGATGGCACTTGCATGCACTGCACTTCTCACTATAAAAGAACCTGTGTACAGTAATCCCTCCTCGATCGCGGGGGTTTTGCATTCCAGATAGGTGAAAATCCGCGAAGCAGAGACCATATGTTTGTTTGGTTATTTTTATATATTTTAAGCCCTTAGAAACTCTCCCACCTCCCACACTGTTTATAAATATTCTCCGCACAGTTATAAAGTAAACCCTCGTTTATAGCGGTTAATCCGCTCCAGACAGATGAATGAATTTCCACGAAGTAGGATTCTTTATTTATAAATCTAATATTTTTGCAGTTAGAGCATAGAGTTTACGACTCTCTAAATACGTTTTTTAACATTTATTAGAGCCCTCTAGACATGAAATAACACCCTTTAGTCAAAAGTTTAAACTGTGCTCCATGACAAGACAGAGATGACAGTTCTTTCTCAGAATTAAAAGAATGCAAACATATCCCTCTTCAAAGGAGTGCCGTCAGGAGCAGAGAATGTCAGAGAGAGAGAGAAATGTAAACAATCAAAAATCAATAGTGCTGTTGGGCATTTAAGTATACGAAGCACCCGCGATAAAGCGGCTGCAAGGAAGGGATCAATGGGAAGGTAGTCTTTCAGCATTTTATACAGGAGTGTCTGTATCTTCTAAGCAAACAGCCTCTGTGCAAACAGCCCCTCTGCTCACACCCCCTCGTCAGGAGCAGAGAATGTCAGAGAGAGAGAGAGGCAGAGAAAAGCAAACAATCAAAAATCAATACGGGCTTTTTGAGCTTTGAAGTGTGCGAAGCACCACGCGGGAAGCATATTGTATATCATTGAGGAGTTTTATTTAATACGTGCTCTGATTGTATAGCTTCTCAGCCATCTGCCAATAGCGTCCTTTATATGAAATCAACTGGGCAAACAAACTGAGGAAGCATCTACCATAAGTTTTAAAGACCCATTGTCCGCAGAAATCCGCGAACCAGCGAAAAATCCGTGATATATATTTAGATATGTTTACGTTTAAAATCCACGATGAAGTGAAGCCGCGAAAGTCGAATCGCGATATAGCGAGGGATCACTGTACATCAAACACTGTTGTGCAACAATGATGTTGTGCTAATGACACAGATTAAGAGACACAAGTTGAAAGGAAGCAAACGCTGCAGCTCCGCAACATGTAAGTGAAACACCTCAGCAACAGAGGGAAATGCTTGACGTTTTCACTAAAAACATTGTCTATCTGGAGGTATTTTCTTCAGAAAAAGATTAATAGGACTTGTATCATTTGTTGGTTGCTGCCTTGTACCTGTTATTGTTAGGATGTACCAATATTGCTCCCTGTGACCATGCATTGAAAATACAAAATTCAGGAAAAGTAGCAGTAAATCTTAGTTGGTGGTCCTAATTTCTAACTAAATTACATGCTGTAGCAGCTATCTTGGAGTAGAGATACCGAATGGAGTAAAAGGCAGATAATTTAAGCAGTTTAATTTAAGGCAGTAATGACTGATTGTGAAATTGGAGAGAACCCAAACCTACTGTCTTGGGGAACCTCCGAACCAAGAGTCATGGTCTTATTAGAGTCCATGTAATCCCACAGGTCCTTAACTAAACAAGAGATGTGTTGCATTTCTTGTTTGAAGCAGACTCTAGATTGTTGTATTTTATTTTGCAAAACACTGTTCTAGAAGCATATTCCTTTTGTATACTTTAAATTTTCTAATGGTGTATACTTGCCAATAAGATTCTAAATATTTATTTATATTTGCTGCTTCATAGTTTTTCTTACAGTAGTAATCCAAAATATTGGAACAATGTTAAATTTCAGATATTTTAAGTTTACTTTGCTTTCTTAGAGATATATACTATCTTTATTTATTTTGAATGGACATACTATAAATGAAAAACAATGACTCCCTTCATAAAGAGGAATATTGGTAAAAACACATTTTAATTATTTTAAGATTTCAGGCCTGCACACATTTACAAATAGTTCATCACAAACCACATCACCTACAGCAAAGGTGAAAAACCTAATGCAATATACACTTGGAAATTTACAGTCATTTACTATTAATAAATTGGATTCCTGCACTCCTGAATATTTATAACTAAAAGTATGATGCCATGGGGAAAAAAGCAGGGCTGTGGAGTCGCAGACAATTTTGGGTACTTGGGGTCGAAGTTGGCAAAAATGTACAGACACCAACTCCTAATAAATTTAAATTGTAATGAAAAAAAAATCTAGCAAGTTCAAATGTCCTATTTCAGAAACAATAGTCATGATTAAGTACTACTTTGATGTAAGAATAAAGCCCAATGCATAGTTGTATTACTACTAGTGTGAAGTTCATCTGAGCTATTATGCAACCTGACATTCACATATTGTAATCTGGATTATGGTACATTACGAAAAGATTTTTCATTTTATTTCAGATATAATGTGTTTAACAAGTTCATTTGAGTGTAAACAAGTATAATAGTGTAGTTGTGTGCTATGGCCTGATGTGTGTTTAGGGGTTCTGTCTGCACTCTCCACACATGCTTCCACCCCTGGCTGAATATTTAGCTTACCTTTGCACACCACTTGTTCTAGATGATTTTTAAATTAAAAAGGAACAGATTCTATGTATTGTGGAAGATAATGCTTCTAATATGTTAAGCGCTATTGAGAAAATGAATAAAGTAGATGAAGAAAGTGAGAAACAGATATTCAAGAAAGACAGGTTTGCAAGTATTGGAGAAAGTGAAACCGAAGAGAATAGTGATATTTTGGATAACATTGCTGAAGAAGCATCTAAGCTTACTACTATTCAGCATCTGCATTGTGCTGTTCATACACTGCAACTTGCAATAAGAGATGAATTAAAAGATTGTCATGTAGCTACTGTAATTGGCAAATTGAGGCAAGTAACTGTTGCAGCCAGGGCCCCTAAAGCAGATGCCATTTTGAAAAGACGTGCAGGAAAATAAGGCATTTTGGATCAAACAAATGCTGGGGGAGCACTTATTTGATGGTAAAGTGTTTGCTTGAACTAAAAGACTTTCTTGAAGAACTGGACAATAAAATGATTTATTAACTGAATGCCAGTGGGCACAAGTAAAAGAACTGGAAAGTCTACTTTCTTACCCCTTTACAGTCACCAAGAGGTTGGAATATGAAGAGTTAACACCCAGTAAATTTGTTTTTTGACTGGAAGAGCTTGATATATTGCCTGAACAAAAGTGGAGGGTTAATAGCTGATGGCACAGAGAGAGTCTCTTACTGGATAATCAAATCTTGTTATCTGCTATTTATGTTGATCCAATGAGCCGAATTTTGTTGAGCTGTGACCAGGTTGCTAATGGAAAAAAAGGCACTCTATGATGTAGCAGTTCACATGAAGGGATTACTACTACCTGAAACACCACCACTGCATGAAGCTAGAAGCACTAGTACCTCAGGATCATCCTCTTTAAGTGAAGAATTAGACTTTGATTCCTACTTGGACAAATTGGAAGTTTCAAAAGCAAACCGACATCACCTATGTGTGAAAGATAAACGACCAGTAAATGTCCAAGTAAAGAGATTCCAGCAGGTTTTTTTAAAGTATGATCACTCATCGAAACTGACTGTAGAAGAATTCATCCTTGTTGGTCCAGAGATTATTAGTGATGTGGCTAGAACTGTAACAGCAATACCACCCATCCAAGTCAGTGTTGAAAGACTACTTTCAGCTCTAAAAATAATCAAGTCAGATTTAAGAGCTTCTATGAAAGAGAATCTGGCAGAAGCAATTCTGTTTCTTAGAACACTGTAATCATTGAGTTAATTTTGGATTGAATTTAACAGCTATTCTACTGTACAACTGTATTCCAAGTTTAATATATAACCTGTTTTTTGTTCATGTAGTTAAGCTTTGCTTTTGTTATAAAGCTACTGAAGAATGTGGTTTATATTTTTTGAACTGGTTAAGTTCCTGTTCCTGATTTTCATGCATGCTACAACTTTATAGCCGCTTGATAAAAACAATAAATAAAACCTTATTGTTTTCATTTTTTTTTTTTGTTTAACTGGCCAATACGGTAGAGAATCGGCTTCCTAGCCAGTAGTTCTGTGGTTAAATGATGTGTATGTTGCCTTCTTTCAATCAACATGGAAAATACATTAGCATATTAAATACAGAGGAGTTGGAGTCCGGAAGTCGGAGTCAGAAGTACCGGAAACTAAGGAATCGGTGTTGAAGAATTTATCTACCAACTCCACAGCCCTGGAAAAAGAAAACGTTTTAAAGATATTAGAAAGTTAGAAGGAGGGAATTTTATTTCGTCGTTCTGCTCTGTCATTTGTCATCTGAATCTTGTGTGTTTTTATTTTAAATCTGTTGAATTTTACACTGGTTTGGGTTTGTATGTCTGGATTCTATAATAACACTTCAAGTCAATCTATGAGAGCAGCTGAAGAGAAACTGCCCTTTAGCTGAATAATTACTGCCACAGAAACACAGTGTACATTTAAGAGATACAGATGTAGCAACAGATCACTGCCACACCAATGTATTAGGCTGGAGGGCCTTTACTAAAATTGAATATTTACAAACCTGATTTGATATGGTAATATCTTTAGGGGAATTATTATTTAAAACATACAGCATCATTTTTAAGTCAATTCATTAAAAGTGTATTGGATTGGTCTATAGTGTTAAATTTTTCTTTGCCTTGTGTCTTCTGTAATTTGTACATTAGCATGTTATGGAAGTGTTTGTGAAAGTAGCATAATGCTGTGGAGTCTGGTTACTGCCAGGCATAGGTCTTACCCAGTTGTACCATGTTGAAATCTTACTTGCATGTTTAACTTGGTGTAAATTCTGAAAAGTCATCAGCACCTACCCCCATCCCTGTACTCGTGCCTGTTATACAGCTTGAAAATGTTTGCTATCAGCAAGCATTTCCTGCTTGCTTCATCAAGTAAATGGGTGTTGCCTCTGTCTTTTACATACCATACGATGTAGTTTGTCTGAACTGCACTGTTGCAGAATTTTTTTTTGCTCTCCTCCTCCTCCAGTTTACCAACAGCCCCCACCTCCAAAACAACCTAAGATGCTTCACTTCCTGTTGCTTGTATGTAGTTGTCAAGTCAAAAAAGCTTTGTGTGTGAGGCCTGAATGAATAAGAAAAAATAATTGGTCAGCTTTAATCATCTAACCTATCTTTATTTAATATATTGTTGAATAAATGGAGGTGTTAATATTTTACATATGCACCCTTTGACAGCTGCATTCAGAAAACATGAGTCCAGCAAAAAAAAGGTGTTTGCTTCCTAAGCATTTGTTCTGTGATGTTTTGAAATTAATACTTTTTCATATAGCAGCATTGTAGGATATGTGGCCTGAACTTCCTTTGTTCATTCTGAGTGTCCTGTTTTTAAATTAATGGCTGGCTTACCCTGAGGAAGAGAAACTGACATTTTTTAACTTTCATTTGAAGTGAAAGGCTCTTGAGCCCCACCCTTCAGTTTTCTAGATGCAGAAGGTGAGAACTGAACAAGATTTAGAACTGTTTATGCCTGCTTCTTAACAAAAATACACACTCCGTTGTGTAATGTGCCTTTGGTATATAAGAGTTACTTAAGTACTTTTAACTTGAGCTTTGCTTACACATACCTGAGATTATTTCTAAAACTTATTGTCTTTTTTAAAAAAAAAAAAATGTTTTCATATGTAGTTTGGAAACATTAATACAGGCAGATTATTTGTTAAACTGAGAAGTAACTTCTCATTGTATCCATAATAGTTAACATAGTACAGCAGTTGCTGTTTTTTTAAACCATGTCAAGCGGGCTGTACTTTCCCAACAATTGTAAAGAAAGAGGTCAAATCTGATATACTTTTACCCTTTTTAACCAAACATGAAATAATACACTCATACTTACTGTGTAATATTAAAGCAGTAGGGTGAGAACTCTTCTTTTTTGTTTTACTTTGTTTGGCAGTAGGTTTGTAGAAAATCAAAATAATTATTGCATATCAATTGTTCCTTTACAGACAGAACATATTTATTGATTTTAGTGCGTGTTGTCACCACATTATGTGCACATCTAGGCAAGTTAAGTGCCTTAATACACAATAGGATGAACATTTGATTGCCTTTTATTCTAGTCTTCACTCCTGTTTTTTTTATTTCCCCAATGTTTAACTTTTGTGGGATATCTAAGATGTAGGGGGTAGCAGGTCTTACCTGCTGATGTGCCAAGACTGCATTAAATAGTGTGTACAGCCTTCATACATTTCATTAATTGCTATAACGATACTTGGAGTAGATACATATAAATAACCAAACTCCTTTAAAATGATTTGCAAGTAATAAATTAACATTTTATAATTTAATTACTTGATTTTTCTAAAGAAGGTGGCTTGTTCACATTTTTATGCACACTGCAAAAATTAACCATTGGCTTTCAAATATCCCAAGTTGCATATGCACAATGATTTGATGGCAGATGCACACTCAAATCCTGTTTTTTCTTACCTCCTTAACTGCCTCCGTCGTTGTGCTGTGGGTTAATTGTTTCAGAAGTACTTGGAAATAACTGTATCCAATATTTGTCAGTTTTGCTTGTTTTTATTTTTTGTTTTGACAATGGGTCTATATTAGCAGCCCCTCTGGCCTAGTTGTTACATTTTTGGACCTAGGACCCTGAGGTTGTGGTTTCAGATCCTGCTAGTGACACTGTTTGACCATAAGCAAGTCACTTCACCTTCCAGTGTTCCTATTGAAAAAACAAAAAAGTGTCATCAGTTTTATCTCAGATGTTGTTGTAAGTCTATTTGGATAAAGGCATGGATTAAATTTAAGTAATAATATTATTAGGTCACTGGAGCAGCTTACACTTGAACCTGCTATACACAATTATCCATTAGTATAACTTTCCTGTCATAGATCAATTTCTCCTTTTCACATAGTGACTTAGCTTTTGTTGATGGATATTGCAAAACACAATTGTGCAGTATTCTTTTGATCTGAAACGGGTATTGGCTAGGTTTTCTCTAAGCTGCATAAGTGTATGACCACTTGGCTTTTTTCTGGCTGCCACGCTATAATCACATTGCTCATCCCCAACAAGAACAACAGTTTGAAGGACCTGCACAACTGTTATCATGCATTTTAACCATTCAAAACACACTTGTGGTTTCCAAAACTCCATGGGTCAAACTCTATTGGTTTGTTTTTTTTAATACTGGGAGCTTCACTCGCCAACCCCTGTGTATGTTTAATCGGATATACAATTTTAAAAGCTTTTTTTTTTCTTTTGGAATTGTTTCAATTTCATTATTTGCACTTTTACTTTAAAGCTTCATTAAAAACAATATTTGGGATTACCTTTTCTTCAAGATCGCATTGAATTCTGATTCCATTTTTGGAGATATGACAGATGACAACGCAACGTATAACTGCCCGTGAGTGAATATCGCTTCTTTTTCTCCAATAAAAAAATCTGACTTTTTCTAATGTTTGTCCCTGTGATTTGTTAATTGTCATAGCAAAAGCTATTCTCATGGGAAACTGTAAGCATTTTAATACAAATGGCATATCAAGATCTTCTTTGGTGTCTAATGTTATTTACGGAATCTATACTAATAAAAGGCAAAGCCCTCACTCACTCACTCATTGTGTACGTAGAAGGCTGAAATTTGGCAGGCTTAATCCTTACAGCTTTCTTACAAAAGTTAAGCAGGTTTCATTTCGAAATTCTACACGTAATGGTTGACAACGTTCGCCATGTTGAACTTTCTTATTTATGGCCCCATCTTCATGAAATTTGGTAGGCGGCTTCCCTGCGCTTACCGAAACCAATGTATGTACTTATTTCGGTGGTATGACGCCACTGTCGGCCGCCATGTTGAACTTTCCAACGGTCTTTGTTACATATGGGCTCATCTTGAAGAAATTTGGTATGTGGGTTCCCAACGCTAACTGAATCCTACTTGAGTACATATATACGTCAATAGCCTGCAGCTCGGTCACCGTGTGAGGTGGCGTTGGGTCCCCCATCCCAACGCCTCCCACGTTGTTGGCTGCCTGCCTATATAAGACAGTCCGTCGCTCCGGTCTCTACATTCCCTTCCTTGCTTCGCCAAGGGATTCACGTCTCCCTAACAACAGTCTTCCTTTACATTGTTCAGGTACCCATTTACTTTATCGTTCCAACCATACCCCTATTAACATGTCTATCGAGGTGATCACTATCGATCAAAGAACTGTCACTTACCGAGTGGTTTCCATGCCCAGAGATGGCACCTTCCTTTTTCATTCTCTTTGTTACATATTGCACAGCCATATCAGGCTCACTCTTGATATCCGGAGGAGCGTTGTGTCTTATGTATTGAATGACTGGGACAGGTTCAAGATGTGGACTGATGACGGTACAGGCGATAATTATACTACACAGGAGCACTATAAGAGTGGAATGCTTAAGCCCTTCACCTATGAATCTGCATGTGAGTTGATGGCTTCCGCTGAATTGTTCGGTTGTCACTTTCAAGTGTACCGAAATAGCCAAATATTTTACACCTTTTGACAACCGCCAATGCCTCTTAAACATCTTAAATTCACAGGTGACGATTTCAGTAGTGGACACTTTGTTTATGAATGTTTAAACTCTCAAAAGTTGTATGTGAAGTTATCGATGAAACTGGTTGTATACTTACAACGCTTGACAGATGCCAAATGTCTCTTCAACACAAGTCCTACAAATACAGTCGTAATTGAAACAAACCATGAAACTCAAACTGATTATGACAGCAGCTATCCAAGCTGTGAGATTTGAAACAAGATTACTTTTCACATGGCCAACTGTACATTGCATGCTCAAAAGTAAGCTCAGCGCACAGTTTGGTCATATTACAACTGGAGGGCCGAAATGACAATGTGGTATACAAAGAGATCCTTAACAAATAATTATTGGTATATTTTCCCTCAGTTTAAAAAGGTTTAATTTTCTTCTTAATAAAAAATTTAAGGCAGTACTTCGCAGCTGCGAAGCACGGGTATTTTGCTAGTATATACTATATTACCTTTCTTGTCACCTGTTGAACTTTGCTTCGCTTCTCTGTGATCATAAATACAGTATACACCTGACTGAATTGTGTTTTCTTTTAAATTAAACTTGTCGTTGCTTTAACTGTTGTGGGACCACAGATTCTCATAGCGTATGGTCCATTATTGTGTAAAACTACGTTTTGTGCATTGAATGATGCGAAGGCGAAAAGATTGTCGACTCGTATATTTTGCCTGTAGTGTTTGTGGATTCTGCGGTGGGCTGCCCGGGGTTTGTTTCTGACTTGCACCCTGTGCTGGCTGGGATTGGATCCAGCAGACCCCCGTGACCCTGTTTTCGGACATAGGGTGTTGGGGAAATGACTGACTGTTTGTGGATTTCTCTTTCCCCAAACATCAAATCTTTTAATTCTCTTGGATACGCCTCCCGATTGTGTAGAAACAGTACTTTTCCCCGATAGCAACATGAATTAGACAATCTACAAGTCTCGGACTTAAACTTCAAAGCCTTACAATATTTCCATACTTATGACATATTACCTATGTCCATATATTCGATCTCTATTTGCCTTTCCGTTATTTCACCGAGTAATAATTTCTCTTTTTTAGCGCTAATGCGATGTTTATCTTTTTTTTTGTGTCTTTTGAATTTGACTGTTTTCATTATCTCTAACCTGCTCTCTAACCTCTCTTATGACGTTTTACTTTGTTTTCTACTTTTTGCCTTTTATTTCTGACCTCTCTTTGTCCTGCTGTTTTTTCATTTACACCTGGTCCTGATGATTAATTTCCTTTTGTTTGTGCTAATGCGATGTTTACTATCTCTTTTTTGATTCTCTAGTGACCTCCGCGTCTGGCTCGAAAAGAAAAGTAAAAAAAAGTTCTACTTGAACAATCGCCGACTTCGTAACCCCAAACACAACCTTCTAGCACCCTCTCCAACCCCTCCTCCCCCGGGTCTCGCCCCACCCCCACCAAATCAATCATTACCCCGCTGTCAGTCTTCCGTGCTGTACTCCGCCCTCCCTCAATCAGAACAAACAGTCACTTAAAAACAAAAAGGCTTCAACCTGGCTGGGATGCTACAATACTTTCGAATTTTACTGCTTTCATATTCTTTACCTTTCTCTGCATGTGTATCTCTCCATCTTTTTTTTTTTTTTTTTTTTTGAGCCTTTCGAATTCCACTGCTTTCATAATCTATCTGCCTTTTTTTTTTTCATCCAGAACGTATTGTCCTTATACGCTTTTTATGAGGTGAGAGCACAGGATCTGTGTGTGCTACATGCCTTTACACGACTGAGTGTTTTGCTGCCCGTGGTGTTATTTGATATTGGTTGTAAGTAGGGCGTGTCATGCAAGAATGTCATGTTCAACGTTCCCGCGAGACGATCCTGGGACAATCTCTTGTCACCAAGTCTCATGTTTGCGGTCCCCGTGAGACGTTCTGTGGCCATTTTCTTTCGTCTCGCAGGTCTCTTAAGTGTCTTCCGAGAACTTCCGAGAAGATCACGTCTCGTCGCCCTGGTTTTGCTTTCCAAGATTTTTTTTTTTTTTTTATAATACAGAGATATTAGTTGATGCTTTGTGGTGCTCAATACCCAACCAAAACTGTTGTTTGTGTGAGCTTTTGCTAACCATTGAGCTGAGCTTTTTTTCTTAAGCTTTACCATACATGTTCTATTTCCATTCCATGTTCCATTTCACAATGTGATCATGTCTGTTTTTACTGTTCAGTCACGTGTGCACCGTATTGGTTAATGGTGCCCTTAGCTAGGCCTGTAAGTCCGTTGTGTTCCATCCTTCGTTTGCATAAAGCATGTTCTTCTTGCACTGCAGAGTATGTAGGTTGGTTCTATATTAATAAAAGGCAAAGGACTGACTGACTCACTCACTCATCACTAATTCTCCAACTTCCCGTGTAGGTAGAAGGCTGAAATTTGGCAGGCTCATTCCTTACAGCTTACTTACAAAAGTTATGCAAGTTTCATTTCAAAATTCTATGCGTAACGGTCATAACTGGAATCTACTTATGTACATATATACGGCCATAGCCTGCAGCTCGGTCGCCGTGTGAGGCGGAGTTGCGTCCCTCCTTGTCACCCCTCCCTCGTAATTGAGTGACGCCTCTCACGTAATTGAGTGCTTGCCCATATAAGGCCGTCCGTCAGCGGCAATCCAATAGACACGCTGCCGCTAAATATTCGCGGGTGAAGGACTGTGCTTATGCAAACGAAGATGAGGTGGTCAGGTAAAGCTGTGGAGATCGCACAAGAGAGCGGCTTACGTGAACTGACTGTGAACGCAGTACGTAGAGAACAAGAAAGAGCACCAAAGAGCGCTGAACAAAAAACACATTACACAATTGAGAAGGCAGCAAAAGAATATGAAGCGAGTGACGCATACAAGCATTTTCATAAGTGCAGCTACTGCGGAAACAGAATACGGTGTAAACTGTAAGTTTAAGTTTATAGACACGCTGCTGCTGGCGTTTGTCATGCCTACGACGAATACGATATTCGCGAGATACAAGTTTAATAGAAGACGCGGGGTATAAACGAGACTTTGGATCACTTTGTAACGGAGTTAAAATTGCTGTAACTGAGTTTAACTTGTGGGTGAAGGACTGTGCTTATGCAAACGAATAAGAAAGCAAGGTGTAAAGCTTAACTTTAAATTAAATTCATAGACACGCTGCTGCTGGCATTTGTCATGCCTAAGACGAATACGATATTCGCGAGATACAAGTGAAGGACTGTGCTTATGTAATTGAATAGAAAGCAAATGTTACGTTATTTTTAAAATGTTTCCTTTTCTTTTTCATAACTTCTTTAACACAATTTTCCGCTGTGAAGCGCAGGTATTTTGCTAGTAATATTAAATAGACAAAAAAAATTTTAAGACAAACATCTGCCAATTTTCTTTCTATAATATTACTAAGTTTCAATCATATTCATCAAGCCATTTTTGAGATTACCAAGTAAAGACAGTCTTCTGTGGTGATGTTACTTGTTGAACCTTTCATAGGCAATGGAAGTAATGTCCCCACTGACTTTCAATGACAAATAATCCATTTACCAAAAGAACCAGTTGGTCCTATATTGAGTTGTAAACAAAATAAGAAGGGAGGATCCACCCCACTGCAGATGTGTGGACGGTTTTGTAGTGAGTTGATCATGCTGATTTCCATTTTTAAATGAATCATCTTCTGTATTATTTGTATGTATGAGTATAATTTAACTATTCATAGAGATAAATATTGTTTCTCCTTTTGTGACCAGCTGATTGAAGATATTCGTTTTGCTTTTTGTGATTAAATATTGAAGTGTTTAGTGTGACTTTTGAAAAGCATCCCTTTGGACCTTGGCAGAATGTTGCAGTACCTTGAGGGAAGTTGCCCACGAGGTTGAGTTATTTGTAGAATTTTATGGTTGATCAATCATTTCCTTAAACATTGGGAATGGATGAGGTTATCGCCTTGATGGGAGTTTTGAAAGTGGGACATCACCATTTTAACTGAGTAAGCCAACATTACTTTCCTGCAGTTATTGTATTTTAAAAATTGGCCACAGGAAGTTAATATTGTTAGGGATGTACCGATATTTGAATTTGGTGCCGGTGCCGATATCCAATAATGTTTACAGTCATATGTAAAAGTTTGGGTACCCCTCTTAATTCTTTGAAAGTTTAGCCAATGATAAACAAAAATCCAAAGTAGCAGCTTCATTTTAATATATGACATGCCTTATGGAAATAGTAGTATTTCAGCAGTGACATTGCGTTTATTGGATTAACAGAAAATATGCAATAGGCATCATAACAAAATTAGACAGGTGCATAAATTTGAGCACCTCAACAGAGATATTACGTCAATAGTTACTTGAGCCTCCTTTTGTAAATATAACAGCCTCTAGACATCTCCTATAGCCTTTGATGAGTGTCTGGATTTTGAGTGGAGGTATTTTTGACCATTCTTCCATACAAAATCTCTCCAGTTCAGTTAAATTTGATGGCTGCCGAGCATGGACAGCCTGCTTCAAATCATCCCATAGATTTTTGATGATATTCAAGTCAGGAGTCTGTAACGGCCATTCCAGAACATTGTACTTCTCCCTCTGCATGAATGCCCTTGTAGATTTCGAACTGTGTTTTGTGTCATTGTCTTAATGGAATATCCAACCCCTGCGTAACTTCTACTTTGTGACTGATGCTTGAACATTATCCTGAAGAATTTGTTGATATTGGGTTGAACTCATCTGACCCCGGACTTTAACAAGGGCCCCAGTCTCTGAACTAGCCACACAGCACCACAGCATGATGGAACATCCCCCAAATTTGACAGTAGGTAGCAGGTGTTTTTCTTGGAATGCAGTGTTCTTGTTCCGCCATGCAAAGTGATTTTTGTAATGCACAAATAACTCCATTTTTGTCTCATCAGTCCAAAGCACTTTGTTCCAAAATGAATCTGACTTGTCTAAATAAGCATTTGCGTACAACAAGTGACTCTGTTTGTGGTGTGAGTGCAGAAAGGGCTTCTTTCTCATCACCCTGCCATACAGATGTTCTTTGTGCAAATTGTGCTGAATTGCAGTACAGATACACCATCTGCAGCAAGATGTTCTTGCAGGTCTTTGGAGGTGATCTGTGGGTTGTCTGTAACCATTCTCACAATCCTGCGCATATGCCGCTCCTGTATTTTTCTTGGTCTGCCAGACCTGGGTTTAACAGCAACTGTGTCCATGGGGACCCACATTTTTACACAGCCAGTTTTTCACATTGGATTTAATTTCATACAACTAAATACTGCTTCACTAAAAGCTTTGTTTGGAAAACAACCAAGTAGTCAGATGTTCCTAGGAAATGAAAGACATACCACTGTTATCTTTTTTGTTGAAAATATAGTAAATTATTATGCAGGCTGAGAGGGGTTCTCAAACTTTTTCATATGACTGTATCTGCCAATATACACATTTATAAGAGAGAGACAGAAATTATTCTTGATCTGCCTAAATGAGAATTACAGAGAAATGTACCATTACTTTGTGTAACAGTTTTGTATACCATGTTCAAACATTAAAAACATTTGCCACATTTGGCTGGCAACCTGTTTATATGGGAGCTAGTTTTGCAGGCTGCTGCTTTAAGTAACACTTTCATTTAACAGTAAATGGAAAAAATAAATTGAAAAAGAGAAAAATGGCACTAAAAATGTAATATTACTTAAAGCAATATTACATAAGAATAATAACTTCTGCATCTTATTTACAATCATTAAAATAAACTGACTTCTGCTCAACTACATTTAGCTAGCTATCTGATCATTGGTTTACAAGCTGCTGTACTAAATGCTACATTTTTTTCTTTTTGATGGAATAAGTCTAATCCCAACTGAAAGAATGAAAATTTTAAAAGTGGAAAAGCGTACAACAGTAAAGAAGTAAATAATTGTTTCTGTAGTTTTATTGTATTTTTTTTTTTTATAAGCATGAAGGGGAGGTATTTCTTAACAAGCAAATGCATGTCTGCCTTGTTGCAGGAAATTGTTTCTCTTTTTGTTGATCACATTAAAAGCCACACTAAATGATCTCTCGCTGTCTGTGCTAGTACACAGGGCTGACAGGAAACTTGCATGCTACTTGGCAATGGTAGGAAACAGACTCCAGTTCTTCCAATATTTCACTGAATTTTCATTCCTTGGGATTGGTGCTTCTGGCAGAAATCCCTGCACCTGCCAAATTGAATGCATACATACACAACATTATTTTCAGTGCCATCTTTCATATCTAAAAGACTGACCTTTGTTTTGGCTATCAGATTAAGATTAGAATCTATGTATTAAAAATATGTATACAGTATTTGAACATAGGTTAAAAGTGTTTGGTGCTTGAATGCATGTCTGTATTGTATTTGCTTTTTTATATCATTAATATTTTTACAAGTTGCTCATTCTTTTGCTTAAGAGATTCGGGTGAAAACAATGACTTGTTTAATATAATTTGACTCTCTCAAAAAGCAATGCACACAAGGAGAAATCAGGCATGTACTGCACTGGCACTTTTTAAGTACATTGTTACAGTGTTTAACTACATAAACATACAAAATTGTCTGTGATGGCATAAGCAAAGTAAATGCAGTTTTTTTTTTTGTTTTTTTTTTTATTCAATTTTTTTTTTTTATAACAGTAAATAAAATGATGTGCTGTGATCCTTTGTCTTCAACAAATGAAACAATTGCTTGTACATGTCTTCTCGTCCTTTATCTTGACCTTTTTCTTTTGCGGTCAATCTACCTGTGAATCGCTTGTTTGCATTTTGTTCATAGCAAGTTCCCTTTGAGCTTCGATTGCCAGTGATTCTACCTCTGTATCAAAATAGCGGTCCTTGTATCTCGGGTCTACAATGTTTGTAACACAGTACGTGGGTTCCGTGTAAATCTCAATGTATGGACTGTGTACAGCCTCCAAGAGAGCACTTTTACTTACTTTGACTCTCAAGTCAGCGCGCGTGCCCTTATTCGGCAATAATTTTAATGCTTTAACTAAAGGAATAACAGTAAAAGCAAAGGCTTCAGAGGGGCAAATGTCTTTTCTCAGTTGTTCAAATGGAGCAAGTAGTGTGATTATGTTCTCAATCAAACCCAATCATTAGTGGTTATAGTTGCAGATAACTCAAAATCCGAGGCATAAACCCCAAGGGCTCTTTTCTGCTCCAGTAAGCCTTGCAGCATATATAATATGCTATTCCGTCTAGTTGAAACGTCTTGTTGAAGCATTTCTTGGCAAGTTCAGTTTGTATAGTTTTGAGACGAGTTGGCCAATTGTGAATATTTAACATGCCGACTATTTTTCTGCTGATTCACACTTTTCAGACTGACCATAGAAAAACTAGAGCTGTCATGATTATAGCATTTATAGTATATTTTCTACTTCTTGTCTTCACCTAATATGTTGCAAACTGCTTCTTCTGCCCGCCTATATTATTCATAAAAATGTAACCTGTACAAAAGAAAAGGGCATGCCTGCATGTTGATCCCCACTGCAGAGGAGGTTTTCATATTGCTGATTTGCATTTTGTGAGACAAAATTCAATCAGTTTTATATCTTTATGCCAAAGAGGTATTTCAGGTTGCAATGCATTTACAACCTATCCATGTACAATGGGGATACAAGTGTCTAGCATAAATGTAACTTGTTAATCGTAAATTTAAATCTTCATCGTCTGTTGCCAAAGATAACTGCCTTTTGGCTCAACTCTACTACAAGTGTAATAAAACAAAACCGTGTAAAGTGTTGTCAATTTGCATGCAGGATTTAAAAAAAATTCAAGGTTCTTTATTGATCACGTGCAACTTGTGAATCAGTTTTTTTGCCAAGCAGCCGCACAACGTTGGGAAATTTTTTACAACTTTATTTGAAAACTTATATGAATGTTTAAACATGTATAAATAAGAAACTGTGTGCTGGGATATTATTTGTTTTTACCGTTTAAGGGTATTTATAGTTTTTGTGGATAGGACAGGGCAGTAGGGATGCATTATTAATATGTTGAACTGATGGGCTGTAAGTGAGAACAAAAGGAGTCAGGTGTACCTTTGTATAGTTTTGAAGTACAGAAAAAATTTATGGTGGTTCTAATGTTAGGAGTGGTCTAAGAAAAGAAAAAAAAGCTTAGCAATATCTTTACATACCAAGGACCATAGGTTTTGTCAGGGATGGTGTGACTTGTTTATGGAAATGTTGAAGAAAGGGAATGATCACATTCTACTTTCTTTATCATCCACATTTTAATTGGAAAGATTTATAATAGGATTTAATTTTGCTGCTTTTACTTTCACCTCCTTGTGGATTGCAGAATTTAAGGAAAATGTGATACTGCAAATCCATTTAAGCCTCTGATCTGTCAACCAAGATATTTTTTTAATGTATTTCTTAAAATTATTTCCAAATGTAAACATTTCTAAATTTTTTTTATATAATATGAGCTCTGATTTGTATGGTACTATTATTGGCACAATTTTGACAAACCCTTTTCTGTCAAGGCAAAGAAATAGGTTATTCATAGGTCCTATGTTTTAATGTGTTAGTAGTGACCATGTTATCACTGTGCTTGATTGACCAGCAAACTCACCTGACCTAAACCTATGGGGTATTGTCAAGAGGAAGATGAAAGACACTAGACCCAACAATGCAGACGAGCAGAAGGCCGCTATCAAAGCATCCTGAGCTTCCATAACACTCCACAGGCTGATCGCCTCCATGCCATGTCACATTGTAATTCATGCAAAAGGAGCCCCAACCAAGTATTGAGTGCGTACATGGACATACTTTTCAGTAGGCCAACATTTCTGTATTCATTTTTTTTTTTGGTCTTATGTAATATTCTAATTTTCTGAGATTCTGAATTTTGAGTTTTCATTAGCTATAAACCATAATCAGGAAAATGAAAAGAAATAAACACTTGAAATGTATCACTCTGTGTGTAATGAATCTACATAATATGAGTTTCACTTGTTGGATTGAGTTAGTGAAATAAATTAACTTTTCGATGATATTAATTTATTGAGATATATGCATAAAATCTATATACAGGTGCATCACAAATAGGATGAGAAATGTTTATTATTTTAACAAGGATTTAACATATCCAAAATGACATGGTACATATAAGAATACCAAATTACTGTTTGTCATTATAGAAGAGGGAGAACAAATAAATTTAATGTACTTGTCCTAGGCTTTTCATGCTAAGTAGTAGTACAAGGCTACAGCATAGTTATTTCACTCCTAGCTCTCAGAACAGAATAGGTGAGCTATTGTTTATTGATAATCAAATGTGCCATAAATGTTACAGATTAATCTGTATTAGCAAAGAAATGTAGGACAGAATATGACCTTGGGTAGATTTTAAACCATTGATGTCAAACCATTGAATTGTTAAGTTTATTAACATTGTTAAAAGACATACTAAAATGAAGCATAAAAGGCACATTGGTTCCTTACTGTACTTGGTTTGAAATTATAAATAAATGTCAACATGTTTGCCAGAGACGCAACGTCAAACTGGTGCAAATGGTTTATAAGATATGAAACGGTGTATGCAAGTGTGACACATATAGGCTGTGCACATCACAAGCTTCTGCTAGGAAATTACATTTTACGTATTGTGTTTCGTTTGTATTAAATGCAAAAAAAGCACTCACTGTTTTGTTTTTCTGTCAGTCCTCATTAAAGAACTCATTTCCCAGTTGACCAGTTTTTGTTGAAAAAACTTATTCTTGAAGGAAATTTGTCAGAAAATGTCAGTTTTCGTTGATATATCTCCGAGCACACTCAGAGTACATATATTTCAAATTTTAAAATTAAAAAGCCTTCTGTGGAACTTCAATAACACATTATTTAACTGTTTCAAATTTACTTTCAGAGGGGCCACTTCAACTTGATATTCTTGGGCTTTTTACTTATCCAACAGTCACTCCCAACAGCAAACATTGAAAGGCATTTATTGCTACACATGAAGCAGCAGTTTCTGTGTGATGCTGCTTGTAGAAGTGATATCAGTTGTTTGAGTGAACCTTTTTACACCAGGTCATGTCTACCTATGCTTGAAATTGTAGTAGGGGTAAATTGCATGATATTTCTGATTTGTATGTGTCAAAATGAAATTGACTTAACTTGTCTAGAAATGAATGTAAAAGGAGACATAGTTGGGTAACATTATGCCATAGTGAATATTTTAAATGTATTTGTGTTAAGCTAAAAGCAATCTTCCTGCTGGATTATCTGCAGAGCATAATTAGACAGTATATCTTTAACACTATTTTATAAGCAAAGTGCCAAAAGCATCTGCCATCCAGGGTGGCCTGATACAGCCAACAATTTTAACTTGATATATTTCAAAATACGCTTTAATTGTATATCTGGTACTCCATTCAAAAGTGTAATGTTTAAAGAAATTTAAACTGCAATTAGCCATAGGCTTTTCCACAACTAACAATACTACAAAAAATACAAAAGTGTGCATCATTTGTGTTGGAATTTTTGGTCTATGAAAGCATTTTGTGACTTTTTTTTTTTTTTTTTAAAGTGTATTTTGTGTAATTTGCAAATGTAATTGCATTCAGTTATCTGTTGTTTTTAAGTATAGCTCTCAGTTTCACAATTATTAAATTATTAAATTAAATTGTTTAACTTTTTACTAACCAACATTCTTTTAAAAGTAACAGACCTTACATGGCACATACTAATTGGTGAGTTTTGAAACTCGAGAGCTTAATTTGAAGTTGAAGGGGAAATGACATTACAAAAGATGCTAAAGTGCAATAAAATGCATCTAACCATTTGGATGTGATGGATAAAAATGTGCAGACCATGCCTGGAAAGTCCTCATTCATGCACACTTTTAAATGCTAACAGAGCCAATCTCCATTTAATCTAACTTGCATAACTTTATTGATTCCTGTTAAGAGAGGTTTGGATGCCAAATTAATTGAATGAAAATCCATGCAAACATCATATGAACTGATCAGGTGTATGATTCAAGTCCAAAATGCTGGATCCACCACTGTCACCATGCCACTCTTATGCAGTTGATACTTACTAGATTGTGTTTTAATAATTCTGTATTGCATGATTAGACAGAATTACCAAAGGTATAAAACATGTACAGAGTATATTTACTTAAACATTTCTAGTCTTATAAATATATTTTCATTATGCTAATTAAAAAAGGGAATATATATATTTTTTTATAATATAGGTGAGATTCAATAAGTAAATAAAACAATGTGCATGGGTTTCTGACCAAACAATCATCCAGCCCCCACTGGGCTTTCTACCTAACATAAAGATGCTAAAGTCAGTCTCACAATTTTTAATTTTCACTTTACTCGATTTGATGCAGTTGGTCTCCTAGAGTATCAGCTTTCATTCCATCATCACAAGTGACTGCATTTTACTGTGATCAGGTGGTTGTGTCATAGAACATCACCTCAGAGAAACCAGAAAAGAAAAAGCAGAGTGGTAATGATAGCATATCCATAAAGTATAGAAATGCATCTATAATCTTTTAGAAATAGACCAGAAATGAATTAAAAAAGGCCAAATTGAAAAAGTGGGTTTTTATTGGTTTTTTAAAATTGATCAGTGGTATTAATCTGGTGCATCTCTTTCAGTAAAGTATTCCAAATTTTTGCTGCATAACAGCAAAAGGCCACCTCACCACTTCTATTATGCTTAGCGCTCGGTATAATAAAACCAGAGCTACACAATTTGAGGTTATAACTGCGTTTATAAAGGGATGGGCACTCCAAAACGAGGGAGCAAGTGATGTATACCATTGGCAGTATTTTAAAATCAATTCTAAAGGACACAGGTAACCAATGTAACAATGATAAAACTGGTGAAATGTGCTCAGAATTTCTTTATCTAGTTAAGATTGTAGCTGCTGTATTTTGAACTAACTGCAGCTGGATGATGTCTTTCTTTCTGAAAACAAAAGCATGAATTCATTTTTCAGCATCTTGCAGTGTTGTAAGAGGTCTAACGTTTGCAATATTTCTTAAGTGAAAAAATGCAGTCTTAGTATCTGGTTTATGTGTGACTTAAAATTTTAATCAGAGTAGTCCATGATCACTCTTGAGTTCTTAACTTCTACCTTGATTTTGAGCGCCAAGGGGTCGAGTTTATTTCTAAGATCTTCACTATTTACATTTTTCCCCACAACTAAGACTTCATTTTTTCTTTGTATAACTTCATCCATTCAGTAATATAAGACAGACATTGGATCAAAGAACACAGAGTGGCAGGTTCATCAGGAGCAATAGATAATTAAATCTGTTTATCTTCTGCATAACTGTGGTAGCTCATATTTTTTTTTTTTTTTTGATAATTGGGCGTAACAGGAGCCTGTAAATTGAAAATAGTAGTGGGCCCAGAATAGATCTTTGTGGTACCCTTTATGAAATATAAAGGATTCTTGAGCTAGAATCACCAACTAGCAAAACATTTCCTATGTGTTAAATAAGACTCAACCCAATTTATGACAATACCAGACAGACCCACCATTTGGCTAAATGATTAATAAGAATTCAGCACTCAGATCTAAAAGAATGAGAACTCATGTATTGTCTGTGTCAGCATTAACCCGCAGGTCATTAACTACTTGTACCAATGCAGTTTCTGTTCTATGATTTGGTCTAACACCTGACTGAAACTTATCAATAATTGTGTTTATTAAAGTAATTATTTAACTGGTTGAAAACTTTTTTCTAGAATTTTAATTAAAGGCAGGTTAGAAATAGGTCTAAAATTGTTAAAGACAGAGGCATTACGATTATTTTTCTTGAGGAGGGCTTTAACTACTGCTGTCTCTAGAGAATCTGGGAAGACCCCAGTGTTTGTTTAATTATTTAGTTAACAATATCAAGTGCACTATCAATGAGCACATCAGAAGTGCACAAATGGAATGTTTTAACTGAGTAATTATTCAGTGAAGTTCATGTAAATTGCATCATACAGTCTGTTATAGACATAAAAATCTCATTTATGATGTTAATAATTTGGAACCATTGCAAATCGTATAAATCATGAAACATATAACAAATTTACATGCATTATGATCTGCAGTTAGCATGGTCATCAAGAGCTTTGTTGTTATCCATCCATCCATTTTCTAACCCGCTGAATCCGAATACAGGGTCACGGGGGTCTGCTGGAGCCAATCCCAGCCAACACAGGGCACAAGGCAGGAACCAATCCTGGGCAGGGTGCCAACCCACCGCAGGACACACACAAACACACCCACACACCAAGCACACACTAGGGCCAATTTAGAATCGCCAATCCACCTAACCTGCATGTCTTTGGATTGTGGGAGGAAACCGAGCACCCGGAGGAAACCCACGCAGACACGGGAGAACATGCAAACTCCACGCAGGGAGGACCCGGGAAGCGAACCCGGGTCTCCTAACTGCGAGGCAGCAGCGCTACCACTGCGCCACCGTGCAGAAAACCAAATAAAGGAACATAGGTTTCACATTGTTCTCTGATTGTATTAAAGGGTGTCTTCAGACATTGTTTTTCTAACTGGTGTACACAGTTTAGGGCCTGTCTGGAGGGAACAGCTTACATGCATCTGAGAAATCTAAAAAAAACATGGTTGCCGTAATACATGTGATTTACAGAGATATCATCAGTAAGGATGTTTTTTTTTAATTATGTTTGTATTTGAATCCCCCATTCCTCTTGGACCGTTTGCAATGTACTCCTGAAATCATTTCTATTCAAAGAGCCACTTTGTTCTCTTTTTGACAGTGTCTGATTGAGCTTCTAAAGCCCTTGAGATCCTTTTCATTTTTTCATGTCAGTGATTTAATAATGGTTTTGTGTTTAATTCCAAAACGGATCTCAAAGCACTTTGTGCAGGATTTTAAGATGCAACATGCACAAAAACATCTTCCAAGTTACTGACAGGTATTTTTATATCTAGCTCGACTCTGCAATTCAAAATTGAATGTCCACCAGTGGCATATGTTATTTCCTTGACATTCGGATTTAAAGTAGTTGTATTTTTCAAAGAAATAAGTTGGTCGTACTGAACAAATTGGTTAATATATTCAACCATGTTTTCATTGAGTTAGGTATTGATGCATTTTATATATAGTTCTGAATGGTAAACTACACCTATTGATACCAACCCATGTCACTACTAGTGTGAGGGTTCATTTTCAGCATAAGCTGATTCTTATATCTTTCTGATTGGGATGCATCACATTATTTATAGCTGGCATTTTGGTTTGACCTACAGAGCTATGTGTAGTCTTGCATTTATGTATAATTAAACTTTACTAGATACAAAACTGTAAAGGCTCTAAATAAGTACCGTACAACTGTTAATATTTTTCCTATTTGTTTAATTATCAATCGGAATGTTACCTATCTGTTCAGTAGTTAAGGCATCACTAGTGTTATTGTTCATTAGTTTATACCCAGCAAACATTTGAGTAGTTAGAAATATATTTTTGCAAACTTGTATTTATTGTTCCAATAATTTGCCTTCATTATAACAAAAAATGTAGTTTTCTTAAAATACCTGTACATTTTGCCTGTTTTCTTGCATAGCATGCACTTTCTATTTCAGTCATTGTGTTTTCCATTCATTAAATGAGTGATATATCATGAAAATGTTGTTTAACTTGTATGCTATGGCATGGCACAGCACAGTGATACAATGGTTATTGCTTCTTCCATAAAGCTCTATGTGCTTTAGCTTGATCTAAATAGACGACTTTCATAAACTCTGAAGTGTTCGCTTGCTGGGATCTTGCATATCCAGTTATATGACAAATATGTCTGAAACCAAGTCGAAGAGTGTGTTGTTTTTTTTTTTTCGTTTTGTGCTGCTTTGACACAAAAACGAGCGTATTTCGTGTTGATTGAGGTAGCCCTTTTGTATGTAATCTGCATTTTACTGAGAATGACTAACTTCCGTCTGTACATCGTATGTGTCTCAAAATTGCCACTGTCCGATCCCGATTTAAGTGGAACAGCTTGGGAGATGGAAATCAAGGATGACTTTCTGTGTGTCACTGAGCAGAGAGCCGTCTGGGAGATGAGTTTTGGCATGTTGTAGCAGCCCCTGATTTTCTTAAATTAAGATGCAAAGAATCTCAAACTGGTGCTGCTTTTATCTTTATGTACTTCCCAAACATTAAATCCACTTATTAACTTTACAATGTCACAAGCAACATGAACGCTATAAACAAAAGGAAAATATAAATATACTTTTTTTAGATGCACAAACCAGTGTATTTCTTCATGTCGGTTCCTACGCCCAGATAAATGGGGAGGGTTACGCCAGGAAGGGCATCTGGTGTAAAGTTTTGCCAAATCAATATGCAGACAACAATACAAATTTCCATACCGGATTGGTCGAGCCCTGGGTTAACAACGACCGCCACCAGTGCTATTAGCCAACAGGGTGCTGGCGGAAATTGGGCTATTGTTGGCTGAAGGAGAAGGGAGGGGGGACGTGTCCGGAGGCAGGAGCAGAGGAGGAAAGTAAAGAGTGGGACTGGTGTAGGAACTTTGAATGTTGGCAGTATGACTGGTAAGGGGAGAGAGTTAGCAAATATGATGAAGAGAAGGAAGGTTGATATATTGTGGGTGCAAGAGACTAAATGGAAGGGGAGTAAGGCCAGGTGGATTGGAGGTGGATTCAAATTGTTCTATCATGGTGTGGATGGGAGGAGAAATGGGGTAGGAGTTATTCTGAAGGGACAATATGTCCAAGAGTGTTTTGGAGGTGAAAGGCATGTCGGGCAGAGTAATGATTATGAAGCTGGAAATTGGAGGTGTGATGATGAATGTTGTTAGTGCATATGCACCACAAGTTGGATGAGAGAGAAGATTTTTGGAGTGAGTTGGATGAAGTGATGAACAGTGTACCCAATGGACACGAAGTGGTGATTGGAACACATTTCAATGGGCATGTTGGTGAAGGGAACAGTGGAGACGAGGAGGTGATGGGTAGGTATGGTGTCAAAGAGAGGAATGAAGGTCAGAGGATAGTGGATTTTGCAAAAAGGATGGACATGGCTGTGGCGAATACGTATTTTAAGAAGAGGGAGGAACATAGGGTTACGTACAAGAGTGGAGGAACATGCACACAGGTAGATTACATCCTATGCAGAAGAGTTGAAAGTGTAGTTAAGCAGCATGGGATGGTGGTCTGTAGGATGACATTGGAGATCAAGAAGAAGAGAGTGAGGGCAGAGACAAGGATCAAATGGTGGAAGCTGAAAAAGGAAGACTGCAAGGTTGAGTTTAGGGAGGAGGCGAGACGGGCACTTGTTGGCAGTGAAGAGTTACCAGACAGCTGGGAAACTACAGCAGATGTAGTAAGAGTGACAGCAAGAAGGGTGCTTGGTGTGACATCTGGAAGGAGGATAAGGAAACCTGGTGGTGGAATGAGGAAATACAGGAGAGTATACAGATAAAGAGGATGGCAAAGAAGACATGGGATAGTCAGAGAGATGCAGAAAGTAGACAGAGTACAAGGAGATAAGGTGCAAGGTGAAGTGAGAGGTGGTGAAGGCTAAAGAAAAGGCGTATGATGAGTTGTATGAGAGGTTGGACACTAAGGAGGGAGAAAAGAACCTGTACCAATTGGCTAGACAGAGGGACCGAGCTGGGAAAGATGTGCAGCCGGTTAAGGTGATAAAGGATAAAGATGGAAACGTACTCACAAGCGAGGAGAGTGTTTTGAGAAGATGGCTGAAGAATGAAGAGAATGAGAGAGAGAAGAGGTTGGATGATGTGGAGATAGTGAATCAGGAAGTGCAACGGATTAACAAGGAGGAAGTAAGGACAGCTATGAACAGGATGAAAAATGGAAAGGTCGTTGGTCCAGATGACATACCTATGGAAGCATGGAGGTGTTTAGGAGACATGGCAGTGGAGTTTTTAACCATATTGTTTATTAGAATCTTGGAAAGTGAGAGGAAGAAGTGTACTGGTGCCAATATTTAAGAATAAGGGGGATATGCAGGACTGCAGTAACTACAGGGTAATAAAATTGATGAGCCACAGCATGAAGTTATGGGAAAGAGTAGTGGAAGCTAGGTTAAGAAGTGAGGTGATGATTAGTGGGCAGCAGTATGGTTTCATGCCAGGAAAGAGCACCACAGATGCAATGTTGCTCTGAGGATGTTGATGGAGAAGTTTAGAGAAGGCCAGAAGGAGTTGCATTGTGTCTTTGTGGACCTGGAGAAAGCAAATGACATTGTGCCTCGAGAGTAGCAGTGGTATTGTATGAGGAAGGCTGGAGTGGCAGAGAAGTATGTAAGAGTTGTACAGAATATGTACGAGGGAAGTGTGACAGTGGTGAGATCTGCGGTAGTAGCGACGGATGCATTCAATGTGGAGGTGGGATTACTTCAGGGATCAGCTCTGAGCCCTTTCTTATTTGTAATGGTGATGGACAGGTTGCTTCCTCAGTGCTTTAAGAGCTTAATATAAAATGTTATTGATTAGCTCCTGACAGGTTTTGAAAAAGTTCTGCACAGATCCTCTAAGTGAAAATTTGATTTTTTTCCAATTTAAAATAGTATAAAACATCAGTTACCCACTGACTTAAAAGAGGAGAGTTAGGATTCTTCCAGTTTAGCAGGATAAGTCTACATGCCAATAGTGTAGTAAAGGCGATCACAGTTTGTTTGTCCTTAAAGCCATCTGGAAGTACACCAAACACAGCTGTTAATGGGTTAGGGGGGATTGTGACACCAAGGCTGTCTGAAAGGCACTTACAAAATTTTGTCCAGAATGATGACAATTTGGTGCAGGCCCAAAACATGTGACCCAGTGATGCTGGATCTTGATTGCAGCGTTCGCAGGTTGGATATTGCCCTGGAAACGTGAACAATTTTAAATGAGACAGATGTGCTCATATAAAATTTTAAAATTGGATAATTGCATGCTTTGTGCATATGGAGCTCGAGTGAATCCTCTGCATTGCTACCTTCCACTCCTTTTCTGATATGTTGAGTGAGAGATCCTTTTTCCACTGTCCTCTTGGATTTTTGAAAGGGAGGGACTGTAAAATGATGTGTTATATTGCAGAAATGCTGTCTTGAGTCCTCAAAACTGAGCAATATTTTTTTCTAGCATACAGGAAGGTGGGAGATGAGGAATATCTGGCAGGTTCTGTTTAACAAAGTTTCTAATTTGAAGATAGTGAAAGAAATGTGTTGCTGAAAAGTTTATCTTAAAACGCTTCCTACATTGGTTCCATATTCTGAGTGAGTGAAGCACAATTGGGCTGATGGTGATAATTGCATTTGTAGGAACACAAAGCAGGGAATATAAAGAAGTACTGCAGGATTTTATTTCTATTGCGGACCAAACCTGTGTATGTTCATCTATTTGTGTCCATGTCCAGGTTTTTATAACTTGTATGTTTGCTGCCCAGTAATTAAACTGAAAGTTAGGTAGAGTCATGCCACCTTCTGCCTTAGGTCTTTGGAGGGTCGCTCTTTGGATATGTGAATGTTTTAGGTTCCAAATAAATGAGGTTATGGTTGAATCTAATTGCTTAAAAATGATTTACTGATGTATATTGAAATGTTTTGAAATATAAAGAGAAGCTTAGGAAGAATATTTATCTTAACATTAATTTTTCCAACTAGAGTGAAATGAAGGGTTGAACATCTATGCAAGTCTTGCTTAATGTTTTCCATACAGACTGCGAAATTTTGTTGATAAAGAGCTTTATGTTTACTTGTGATGTTTACCCCTAGGTATTTAAACTGATTTGCAATGATAAAAGGGAAGTTGTCCATTCTAATATTGTATGCTTGAGAATTCACTGAGAATAGCACACTTTTATTCAAATTAATTCTGAGACCAGAAATCTTTGAAAATTCTGTAAGTGCAGTTAGGACTGCAGGCACAGTACTTTGTGGGTCTGATATACGTGTACAGTACCATATCATCTGCATATAGAGAAATTTTCTGTTCAAGTCCTTCTCTGATAATCCCCTTTATCTGATAAGCTTTTCGACAGTGAACTGCCAGTGGCTCAATGGCAATTGCAAAAAGTAGTGATGACAAGGGGCATCCTTGTCTGGTACCACGTTCTAGTTTAAAGTAGTCTGAATTAATGTTAATACAAACTGAAGCTTCTGGATTGGTATATAGCAGTTTGATCCATCCACAAATGTTTGGGCCAAACCCAAATTTCTCTAATGTAGTGAAAAGGTAGTTCCATTCAATCATATCAACGAGCTTTTTCTGCATCCAACGATAATATCTCTGGGGCGTTTGACTTTGCAGTTAAATATATTACATTAAACAGGCGTCAAAGATTGAAAACCGAGTGTCAGCCTTTAATAAAAAGTTTGATCTTGTGATATTACTTAAGGCAGCACTTTCTCCATCCTTCTAGCTAAGTCTTTGGAGAGTATTTTAACATCATTATTCAGTAGTGAAATCGGTCTGTATTATGCACATTGTAATAAGTCCTTATTTTGTTTGGGAAAGACAGTGATTAATGCTTGGTGAAAAGTTTGAGGTAGGATTTGATTGTGTCTAGCTTCTGAAAATGTTGCTAATAAGAGGGGGGGAGCTAGCTGAGTGGAGAATTTCTTACAAAATTCGACAGGGTAGCCATCAGGTAAAAATCATTTTCCCACTCTGATGTGACTTTATAGCATCTAGTAATTCTGATAGTGCCAAAGGTTTATCCAATTCCTCTGCACTCATAGAGTATCTATTTGTGGTATCTGTAATGCATTAGATTGTGTGTTGTCTTCTTTAAACTCAGTAGAATATAAGGATTTATAGTAGTCTCTAAATGTGTGCATTATATTTGTATGGTCAATGATTTTGTCTCCGTTCATGTTGGTGATTGCTGGGATTGCATTGCGAACTTCTTGCTTGTGGATTGTTGAGCGAAGAGCTTATTAGCTTTCTGTCTGTGTTTATAGTAATGATGTCTTGATTTAAAAATGAGTTGCTCAGTTTCTTTAGTTAAGAGGTTGAGCTCTAAATGCAGGGCCTGCCTTTCCTATGAAGAGTCTCACTTGGACACCTGACATGTTCTTGATCTATTCTAATTTTGCTGATTAGCTCTGATACCTTCTTGGTTTCTAATTTATTTCTGTGGGAAAGATATGAGAAAATCTGTCCTCTTAAGAAGGCCTTCAGGGTTTTCCAGAGTATTCCTGTAGAGACCTCTGAGGATGTATGTCTCTAGAAAGATTTGTTTTGATGTAAATTCTGTACAGATGTTGTCTGCTAATAGAAGTGGGTTAAGACACCCCATCTGCGAGATGAGTATGTGGGGTATAATGATTTTAGCTCCCCAGATCAGAGGGGCATGGTTGGAAATAACAATAGCATTGTACTTGCAAGATTTAATGTTACGAAAGAAACTTATCTATAAAGAAATAATCAATTGTTGAGTTGCAATGATGCACTGGTGAGTAAAAGGAATATGTTCTTGAGTTTGGGTTTAGAAACCTCCAGGGGTCTGATAAGTTGTGGTCAGTTAAAAACTGTGTAATTGTCTTTGCAGTGTTAGATGTAATCACCCCTGTGACAGGAGACCTATCTAAGAGTGGATTTAAAACACCATTAAAGTCCCCAGCCATTATTTTATGAGTATGGAATGGATGTAAATACATTTTGCATGAATTCCCTATCATCTACATTTGGTGCATAAACATTTGTCAAAATCACATTATAGTTAAATAAATTTCCCATGACAATCACATATCTCTCTTCAGGATCAGATACTACATCTGATACCACAAATGAGACTGTTCTATGTATGAGAATTCCCACACCTCTAGTTTTTTTGTAAAGCTGAAATGGAACATTTGTCCAGTCCAGTCTTTTTGCAGCCAGAACTGATCCTTGATTAGTAAGTGGGTCTCCTGTAAAAATACTGTTTTATAAAAATACTGTTTTAGCGTTTAGACCTGTTAGGTGAGAGAATACTTTCTTTCTCTTTAATTTGTGATTCAGGGCTTTAATATCCCAGCTCACAAAGTTAACTGTCCCATCATGGAGACATTGATTCTAAAATTTTGGTGTCATTTTGTAGTCTTAACTGGAAGTGAGACAGCTTTAACCTTAATTTCCAATTTTCCCATGAGTTAATTGCCATGCAGCCTATTGTTGATAGAGCTGCAACGGGTGTTGACGTCAAAAAATCATCGTGGATTTTTTTATTGTCAACGCGTCATAAACGGAACCTTCAATAGAGGTTCCAGTCAAGTCACAAAAGAACCTCATTGGTTTTTGTAACTGCAATGCACTACATGAACATCTGGGGGAAGTATCATTTGTTATTATTTGTCAAGACTGCACACAGTCCCACCCACGAAGAACAACATTTGAGGAGAAGAATGTAGAGGAAAATGTGGTTGCAATGGCGAGTCAGATGGAGGAGGGGAAAGGAGACAGAAACTTTCTAAGTGTGGGAGCACTTCACTGAAAAAGAAAAAAAAAACACACAGAGGTAAACACTGATGATTGCAGGCTTGTCTAGTGCATCAGCTCAATCCCAGAGCTGGTTGTGGAGTTCAATGAATGTACGTCGCCAAATGTATGTCGCCACATATACTCGGCTTCACCGTGCTTCCAAATTGCACTGGAAACCAACTCTAGCCGGTTGCAGCGGTTTAAGAGTTAAGTGAATATAACTTCAGTTATGTTTCCTAACATGTTTGGAGCTATAGTAAACAAGTGAATAGGAGTAGCTGAGCTGTCCTAGTTTTTTTTTTTTTTTTTTTTTTTTTTTTCATATGATGTTTGAGTTCATATGAATAATAAACCATCTCTAACTAACATTGGGTAACTTGTGTTTTGGAGTATATCAGTAATTAGTTTTTTACATATTTTAGTCCATTATTTTTTTTTTTCTTTTGGCATAATATAGTACATGATGTGATAAACTACAACACTCTTCCGTCAAGTGTAATGATTAAACATCTTTCTCTGTCTGCAAAATCATTCTTGTGTATTGCTGCTACCTCTACTCCATCTGAGTGTCTCTTCTCAGAAGCTGGGAACATTCTCAAAGAAGAGAGACAGCCTCACACCAGAGCATGTCGAAATGCTCACGTTCCTGCAGTGCAATCAGGAATATATGCACTGAATCTTTTATAAACTGTACATTGTTTTATTTTATTTGTATTGAAGTTTTATTTAAACTTTTGGACTTTAAGACACACCAGTGGCCATTTTTGGTTAGATGCACTTTTTTTGTTTAAAGACTATGTGCACTTTAGTTTGTATTGTTTAATATATTTATTGTGATGCTCACACGAATATAAAACATTGATTATTTTCAAATTCATATGTTTCACTGGTGGTTTTTAATTTGATTATTATTAATTTTAATTGTGTTAATGCTGAGACGTCAGGGTGACATTCACAGGTGGACAGAAGTGAGCAGACGTGGTAAGACATGCACTAGATCCCAAAACAGGATGTGCCACCACAGATAACAGGCATCAAAATAGTCAGAAATGAAATAATTGTTACTAATCGACTAATTGGGGTAAAAAATGGAATGATTAGTCGACTACCAAAATAATCATTAGTTGCAGCCCTAATTGTTACATTGGTAATTATAATTATAAGGATTATAAAAGGTCAGATTAGATATAACTTGCTCTCTTTCTCTTCCACCCTTCTCCCCCCACCCCCCATTTTGCCTCCCCTCGTGAGGCTGGACCCCACTTCACAAAATCCCAGTCTTCTGACATACCTAGAGAGAGAGCACATCCAAAACAAAACAATCCCCCCAGCAGCGGCGTTTGAGGATTAAAAATTAGAGATATCTATTGCAGGTAAAGTCTAAATACTATAAGCATAAAATAATCTTCAGTAGTCTTGAAATATTAAGATAGTAAACCCAGATAATGGTGTTAAAAAGTGGCCCTGGATAAGCATAGTAAACCCTAATGCAATAATAACAATAAACCAAGGGTTTGATGTTAAATAGACTCCTTTAGAATAGTAACAAAAAAACCTACTTTAATTTCTTCCATACATACGCATTGTGACAGATTAGGGCTGTATCGCTCCCTTCAACCCCTGTCCAAGACACCAGATAAAAGTCCAAATGATGACTTTAATTGCTAAAAAGGTGCACAAAGCACCTTCTCCTCCACTGTACTCATATAAATCACTATCACAAATACAATAAACTATCCTCCGACTCCCAGACGCGTTGCCACCCTTCCACCCAGCTCAGCTCGCCATCTGGGAGCTCCCACAGTCCTTTTATCCTCCTTGACCCGGAAGTGCTCCCAATCCCCAGTCCATGTGATTCACTTCTATCACTTCGGGGTCCGGTACGAGTCCTCCTTCTCACCCCGGAAGCACGTTGCTCTTCCTTTGACGTACTTCCAGGTTATAGGGCACAAATGAGTCTTTGGTCCTCCCTGCAGCTCCCTCTTTCGGCCCCTGTGGTATCCAGCAGGGTCGTGTATAAAAACTGCATAGTCCATGACTCCCTGCTGGTCTTTGGGGCACCTCCATACTGCAGGGAGGGCTCCATCTGGCGACCTGGGGGAATTGGACGGGATGACCAGCCGGCCAAAGACCACAGCGTATAATTGTAATTCAAACAAACAAAGTGGCAGAGAAGAGAAAAGGATGTATAATTATGGTACCAGTATCATTGCAAGCGAACCAGACAGCAAGTAATATTTTCTTGCCATGCCATGACAGGATGCAGCTCACGATCAAAAAGTGTCGGGATCAACTTTCTTGACTCCGTTTCTGCTTCCTCCATAGTGGTGAAGATGTAATATTTGTCTTGAGTATCCACTTTCAGTCTGGCAGGATACAAGAGGCTGTATCTGATACTAGCTTTCCGTAACCGCTGTTTAATGTTGTAAGCGGCACGTTTAGCAGCTGTTGAGGGTGAGAAATCAGGGAAAATATGAATGTGGTTATTTTCAAATATAATCTCTTGTTTCTGTCTGAGAAATGTCATTACATTAAGCTTATATTGTAATCTCTCAGTGCAAACAATTTAGAGTCCTAGGTTTATGGTATTTGATCCACATATGCAATAAGCTGCTGCTATCTTGGTATCTGATTTAAAGTCTTCTCCAATTATTTCTGAGAATAGTTCAGCTACGAATTTCACTGGGTTTGAACTTTCACGATTCTCAAGTAGACCTTCGATTCTAGTATTATTCCTCCTTCATCCATTTTCCAGGCCAGCAAGTCTGTCTCTTGAGTTTTTTGCATTCGGAATTCACAGCTGTAGCTTTTCCATCAGTATTAGATGCCAAATCTTCAGCTGTTTCAGTTTGAGTCATGAATGTGTGCTTAACATCTTCCAGCTGATCAGCAAGTGCTCTGTTTGGACGAATTTTCCTGAATGTGTTTCTCAATTTTTCCCAGCATGCCTTTAAAGGCTCCATCAAAGCGATTATATACACATTTTTCCAAGTCTTTATTATCCTGCCTTAGCTCCTGCATCTCCAGCTGCAACTTCTTCTTTGTCTTCTCGCTTGTCTTGAGTAAGCCATTTATTTCTTCCTTTATATTTTTCTGAATGTCTTTCTTGAGCTCATTTATGGCCGCCGTGGCCATTTTTGCAATCATTACCTTCAGTTCGGACAGATCGTTTTGGATTTTGTGCTTCACGGGTGCAATCCTCATTACAGCTGGCTTCCGGCTCACGAGGAGTAGATGAAAGTGCAGACTGCAAGGCCACTTCCAGTTTCAAGTTATCTTCTGGAATTGGCAAGGTATCGTGACCTGCATCACTTGCACATTCGCTCCCATTTTCACTGTCGACAGGAGACAATGCAGTGAAGCAAGGTCCTGGGGAGTCTGTGGTTTCGCCTGTCTGTTTCAGGTCAGTCTCTGAAAGGCCGTACCTTGCACTTGGACTTATTGCCTGGCTAGACTTTGATGTAGCTATAGATTTCTTTTCTTTCTCCTTGGGTTGGGTAAATACAGGATACCTCGGGATAATAAGAAATAAAAGAAAAAGTAAAGCCGCTGCTAACGGAGCTCCGCTTCAGACGTCCAATCTTATGACATTACTTTGTTTTGCATTATCCAATTGAGTATGAACATTTCATGGAAGAATCACTTCCTAACTAACATTTTTGTGATGCAATGAAGGTGTTGGTTTTGTAACCAAAAATCCATATCACGGTATAACTGAAAATTCTGTTTTGGCAAGCACCGGTCTAAGTCATTGGTAAATTATTAATTTATACCATTTCACTTAATATAATAGAGTTTTCGTTTTGTGCACGCCAATGCCTTGTGTCCCGTGGTTTGTTCACACTTAGCCCATGAATACTGGGGCAGTATAAATTGAGCAATTCTTTAAAAATGTTTTTACAGCTAAAAACATTTCTAAATTAGCAGTTAATGTTCAAAAGCAAGGTGAATATTTTCAAAAGACTTTATTCAAAAGATAATACGTCATCATTTAATTAAAGTGCAGTGAATATGCTTTTCATCCTGCAAATCAATTTTATAATCTTGCTTTCATATATAGTACTCTGCATCAGCACATGAAAAAAATACCAGAGTCCAACAAAATAAAAGTTTTCATACTTTTGACGTAAAGCTCCAGATCACACCAGCATAAGAAACCGTGTGGGGATTCCTTACAATTTACAGGAAATTTAAATATTAAGTTTTCTTTCATTAAGATTTGTGTACAGTCTTGTATGGGAAAACGCGTATACTGTTTGTTCTTTTATGCACGTCTTAAATGAGAGTGTTTTGTAAGTTAACTAAAATCAGAGTGAGTGAGGAAAGGGATTTACACTTTGAAAAGGTTTTGGACAAGTTCTAACATAATTCCTGAAACATAAGATGTCAGTAATAAAGGTATATCTTGGGGCTTGCTAGGATTTTTGTAATATTTGTGTGCACCTTTCAGCATAGAATATGCTTTTGTAGGCAAAATGCCAATAAAGTAGTGTTAACTGGTCAGCTCTGTTTTACATAACATTTTTTCCTTATTCTGTTTGGGTTTTCTAGTTTTTGTTTCACCTCATGTTGTTTTCATGATGTTGCAAAAGCCAAAATATTCATACTATAGTATCTCTTAATAGTGAAAAAGGCTTAAAGCTACTGTGATGAATAAAGTATTTTGTAAAGTATGAAAATGAAAGCAAATAGAGGAGAAAGCAGTATTTCTGTCATTTCATATGTGGTGTTCTTGCTGTTCTTTGACTACCCTGAAATAAATTACATTTGTTTGAAAGATGGATGGGTGGATGCATGGCTTTTTTGGTGGGGTTTTTGGACAACCCCACATACAAATTACAATTAGTTTTAATTAGTAATTTTTCAGTTAGGTTAAACGAACAATAAATTTTATGAAATATTAACTTTTTTTTTTACAGGTACTGTTTTTTAATAACTGTTTTGTCATATAAGAAACAGAAAACAGTCAAGTAATCAAGCTTGGAAGGATCCTACTTGACATGACCACTTCCTTGCACAGATATTTCTTTGGAGTTAACCACACCGCATTTTCTTGGTATACTTCCATCAGCCAGCGGAAAATGGATGCATATTGTGAAATAGCTTAAAGTGGGGATAAAAACCTTCTGAAAAGGAAATGTCAAAATAGGACATTTTCTGAAAAGAGTTTAATTCTTCACCTAAACATTTTCAAAATTAAACATGTATGTGAAAATTTTTTTTCTCCCTTTCTAATATTGTTTTTTGCATATTTTTTGCAATTAATGGCTTCAAATCTTTTGACATACTATAATATTATATGAAGGGAACATGAGTACACCTGATCCTGGAACAGGGGAGAATCCTGAGGCTTTGGAAAACATCTTGCATCACCCCAGTCCCAAAGGTATCACGTCCTGGTGAGCTGAATGACTTCAGGCCTGTCACCCTGACGTCACATGTGATGAAGACCATGGAGCAACTGCTGCTTCATCATCTGAGGCCACAGGTCCGCCACGCCCTCGACCCGCTGCAGTTTGCATACCAGGAGAGGGTGGGAGCGGAGGATGCCATCATCTACATGCTACACCAATCCCTCTCCCACTTGGACAGAGGCAGTGGTGCAGTAAGAATTATGTTTCTGGACTTCTCTAGTGCCTTCAACACCATCCAACCTCTGCTCCTTAGGGACAAGCTGACAGAGATGGGAGTAGATTCATACCTGGTGGTATGGATCGTGAACTATCTTACAGATAGACCTCAGTATGTGTGTCTCGGGAACTGCAGATCTGACATTGTGGTCAGCAGCACAGGAGCGCCGCAGGGGACAGTGCTTTCTCCATTCCTTTTCAGCCTATTTACATCGGACTTCCAATACAACTCTGAGTCCTGCCAGGTGAAATAGTTCGCTAGTGACACTGCTATCGTGGGCTGCATCAGGAGTGGACAGGAGGAGGAGTATAGGAAGCTAATGAAGGACATTTTTTTAAATGGTGCTACTCAAACCACCTACAACTGAACACCAGCAAAACCAAGGAGCTGATGGTGGATTTTAGGCGGCCCAGGCCCCTCATGGACCCTGTGATCATCAGAGGTGACTGTGTGCAGAGGATGCAGACCTATAAATACCTGGGAGTGCAGCTGGATGATAAATTGTACTGGACTGCCAATACTGATGCTTTGTGGAAGACAGGACAGAGCTGACTATACTTCCTTAGAAGGCTGGCATCCTTCAACATCTCCATCTGCCACACATCATCTGAGGCCACTGTGTCTTGATCAAAGGAAATATCAGAAGAAATGAGGAAAAACGCTGCTGAAACTGATCAAGAAAGGGTCATAAAGAAATTTTTATGACTCTGGGACTGCACCACACCACGGCAAGACCTGTTACCTCCAAATGGAGAATATTTGGAATAGTAGTAAATCATTTCAGAAAAGGCCAGCCTAAATTATTCAATAGACCCTGCAGCAAATTATTCAAGAAGTTGCAGAGGTTCCCAAAAGCACAGTCCGAGAACTACAGACCTCTCTGTCATCAGCTAAGGTCAGTGTTCATGACTCCATACTATGAAAGGGGCTGAGTGAAAATTACTTTATTAGGAAAATTGCAAGGAAGAAACCACTGCTGTCTAAAGGAAGCATCAGATCTCATCTCGCATTTTCAGTGAAGCATTTTTTTGAATAAAACGTTATAATTTTAAAAACTGTATTCTGCATTCACTCAGGTTCCCTTTCTGTAATTTATATCCTATATACATTTGATTTGATATACTTTATTAATCCCCAAGTGGAAATTGAGGGGAAATTCTTTTACATGACCTTTATGTGCTATATATTCTCTAATAAAACATCTTATCTAAAGGTCTGGGACCATTCATTGTGTAAAATATGCAAACACATGCTCTTAGAAAGGGAACAAATACTTTTTCACAATGCTGTGCTTTACAATAGTGCCATAATTAGTTATTAAAAAATAATTTCTTTGCTCTATAATAGTGGTACTATTTTGCCTACAAGCAAATCTGATGTTTTGTGATGCAAGTTGGAAACTACAATCATTCTTTAGCCCACTGGTTCCCCACAGTTTCTATGCCCTGCACCACTAGTAAATGTTTGATTTATGGTTGCACTCCCTATAAAAGTAATATCACATTTGAAAATGAAGTCAAATTTCTCATTTTTAACCACATACTGTACATTAATGCAGGTTACAACATCATGCAGTAATGGAGGTTAACAATTGAACTCAATAAATAAGCTTTTAACTCATTGCATCATAATTAAATATAAACTGAGCATTTTACCTTTTTAAAAATCTCCATCTTGTAAATGGGTCCTCCATGACGCTTGGACACTCAATGCTTTGCAGGAACCCCTAACCACAAGATTGTCAATTAAGTGCCACGTGGAAATGACATATGATCACTAATCAAGCGCCACGTGGAAATGACATACAATCAACGATCAAGGTTTTTAAAGCAACTGGTGTTGGCACGCCGCTAAGCAATGAAACACAGTTGATGAGATTTGTTCCTTGATAACACCTACACTGCAGTTCAGAAAAGGATGTGCAGCTTAATTAAAATAGCTGAGCTATTGCCAGGACCACCAGTAGGGCAGATTGGCTGAGTGTAAGCAGCTAGTGTTGCATCCAGTTCAATCCCCTTTGTCCCCCCTATCCCTCCAGTTCTCTAGGGAATATGTATGGCAGACCTCGAAATCAGTGATGTTTCACAATCAGGGCTTGCACAGAAATCAAAACTAGATCTTGCTCTTCTCTATGAATCATTGCAAGGTCCAAATTCCATTCTCTTTATTTATATAATGCTGTGTATATATAATATATAAAAAGTTAGTCTGACAATGTACCTCACTCAAAATTGGTGAATTGTGATGCAGCCTTCCTGTTTTTTGTACCCTCTGAAGGTGTGGGTACTCCAGGTTGGGAAAGCCTGCTTTAGACCTTTGTTTCTGCTTACAGACTTTGTCCCACGTTTCCTTATATCTAATGCAGGATATTGTGGTCTTGAGGATATATGAACCACAATGAGATTGAGATTTCTGCATTTTTAGATTATTTTAACTACTTAATCAGTTTTTACTTGAACATTTCAGGCTTCTTTAAGGGACATTGCTCTTTGAGGAAGGTTAAGAACTTGTGTGTTATCAATTTTTTTATTTATTTATTTATTTATATATATATATATATATATATATATATATATATATATATATATATATATATATATATATATATATATATATATATATATATATAAAAATAAAAGTATTAGGACCATACACAGTTGTTAATTTGATGAATATACTATTTTGAAATTACTTTGCCCGAAATAAAATGAGAAAATGACCATGAATTGCTTTATTCACTATCCAAATCTGAACAGTTTTCTCAGTTTGAAATGTACAGAAGTATTGGAGAAGACAATTGAACTGTTTTACTCATTCTGCATGTACAATGTTTCAAAGAAAATTCATGGTTTATACAGATTCATATCAGCCTTGAGGCCTAATACTTTACACTCATAGAATGTTAACTATATGATAGTTATCATAGATCATCTGCACCTTTTGTTCACGAGTGGCATGGTTGTGCAGTTGTTAATACTACTGCTGGCTCAGAAGCCAGTACCCTGAGGACACATCCAGGCTTTCTCCATGTCTGTATAGTTTTTCTTCCCTTCTCCCAGTTGCATGCTTGTTAGATTGAGTGGTAATTCTTACCTGGCTTTGTTTTAGTGTAGGCATTTTTCCAAGACTGGTTCCTGCTTTATTTATATCTGTCTCTGATAGGATAGGGTCGGTCTTCCTCGTGACCCTAATTTAAAGTTTTGTTTGCAGTGTCTGTAGCCATCAGTCAGTGCTTTTCACATAAAGGTCTGATAGCCTCGAGTAGATATCAGCTTATTTCTCTTGAAGAAAATTTTTTTTTTTTTTTTGGAGTAATAGATTCTATCAAATGAAATGAAGGTTGGCCAGGAGAGCTTTAGACATTATAGCACTTGCATTAGTGACTCCAAGGACCATGCAGATATTGAGTAATTTTTTTTTTATCTCTGATAAAACCTACAAATCTTCCCCTACCCCATTCCACCTCACCTTACCTTCCAATATGTGGAAAAGTGAAATGTAGTAATTTGCATCATCTACAGGTATTTATAGTTGGCTTAATTGAACCTGACTTTCCTTCTGCCAGTGGCTGTGTGAGCTTAGAGTTGTACCAGTCAAACATATCTCATCTTTATATATATATATATATATATATATATATATATATACTGCTCACAAAAATTAAAGGAACACTTTAAAGAAACACATTAGATACATCAGATCTCAATATGAAGTTGGATATCTATACAAATAACGACAGGGCAATGTCTTAGGAACAAAAGGATGCCAAGTCTTTTAATGGAAATAAAAGTTTTCTGCCTACAGAGGGCTCAATTGTGTAGACACCCTAAAATCAGAGTGAAATGAAGATGTGGCAGGCTAGTCCCTTTTTCAAAAACTTTCTGCTACTCAAAATGCTTTTCAGTATCTTGTGTGGCCCCACGAGCTTGTATGCATGCTTGACAACGTCGGGGCATGCTCCTAATGAGACGACGGATGGTGTCTTGTAGCATTTCCTCCCAGATCTGTATGAGGGCATCCCTGAACTGTTGTACAGTCTGAGGAGCAACCTGGCGGCGCCTAATGGACCGAAACATAATATTGCACAGATGTTCTATTGGGTTTAAGTCAGGGGATTGTGAAGGCCATTCAATTGTTTCAATTCCTTCATCCTCCAGGTACTGCCTGCATACTCTTGCCACATGAGACCGGGCATTGTCGTGCATTAGGAGGAAACCAGGACCTACTGCACCAGCGTAGGGTCTGACAATGGGTTCAAGGATTTCATCTCGATACCTTATGGTAGTCAGAGCACCATTTCCTACGCAGTAGATATCTGTGCGTCCCTCCATGGATATGCCTCCCCAGCCCATCACTGACCCACCACCAAACCTGTCATGTTGAACGATGTTGCAGGCAGCATATCGTTCTCCTTGTCTTCTCCAGACTCTTTTACGTCTATCACAGCTGCTCAGGGTGAACCTGCTCGTCTGTAAAAAGTACAGGGCGCCAGTGGCGGACTTGCTAATTCTGGTGTTCTTGAGCAAATGCCAGTCGAGCTCCACGGTGCTGGACAGTGAGCACAGGGCCCACTACAGGACGTCGGGCCCTCAGGCCATCTTCATGAAGTCTGTTCCTGATTGTTTGGGTAGAGACATTCACATCAGTGGCTCTCTGGAGGTCATTCTGTAGGGCACGAGCAGTGCTCAGCCTGTTCCGCCTTGCTCAAAGGAGCAGGTATCGGTCCTGCTGATGGGTTGAGGACCTTCTACGGCCCTGTCCAGCTCTCCAAGAATAACAGCCAGTCTCCTGAAATCTCCATGTTCTGGAGATTGTGCTGGGAGACACATTAAACCTTCTTGCTGCAGCACGTGTGGATGTGCCATCCTGGAGAAGTTGGACAACCTGTGCAACCTCTGTAGGGTTAAGGAATCGCCTTATACTGCCAGTAGAGATAATTACTCAAGCCAAAACTAGCACGAGTGGAAAACCAGTCCTGTTTTGAGGGTTTTCTAATTGTTGCCACTTTAGTGCACCTGTCGTTAAGTCCATGAACACCAATACAGCTGAAAGTGATTAACAATGACCTCAGCTGCTTAACCAACCAGAAAATTATCAGACAGGTTTAATTGATTTCTTGCCAGGCCTAATAAAAAAAAGTGTTCCTTTAATTTTTGTGAGCTGTGTGTGTGTGTATATATATATATATATATATATATATATATATATATATATATATATATATAAAGGAACACTTTTTAATGAGTGTATAGCATCAAGTCATCTGGTCAGTTAAGTAGCAGAGGAGGTTGTTAATCAGTTTCAGCTGCTTTGATAATGAAATTAACAACAGGTGCAGTAGAGGGGCAACAATGAGATGGACCCCCAAAACAGGAATAGTTTAACAGGTGGAGGCCACTGACATTTTTCCCTCCTCATCTTTTCTGACTGTTTTTCACTAGTTTTGCATTTGGCTACAGTCAGTATCACTACTGGTACCATGAGGTGATACCTGGACCCTACAGAAGTTGCACAGGTAGTCCAACTTCTCCAGAATGGCACATCAATATGTACCATTGCCAGAAGGTTTGCTGTGTCTTCTAGGACAGTCTCAAGGGCATGGAGGAAATTCCAGGAGACAAGCAGTTACTGTAGAAGAGCTAGACAGGGCCATAGAAGGTTCTTAACCCATTAGCAGGACCGGTATCTGCTCCTTTGGGAAAAGCAGAACAGAATGAGCACTGTCGGAACCCTACAAAATGACCTCCAACAGGCCACTGGTGTGAATGTCTCTGACCAAACAACCAGAAAGACTTCATGAGGGTGACCCAAGGGCCCCATGTCCTCTAATGGGCCCTGAGCTCACTGCCCAGCAGCATGCAGCTCGATTGGCATTCACCATAGAATACCAGAATTGGCAGATGCACCACTGGTGCCCTGGGCTTTTCACAGATGAGAGAAGGTTCACCCTGAGCACGTGACAGAAGTGAAACGGTCTGGAGAAGCCATGGAGAACATTATGCTGCCTGTAACATCATTCAGCATGAACAGTTTGGTGGTGGGTTAATGATTGTCTGGGGAGGCATTTCCATGGAGGGTCAAACAGACCGCTACAGGCTTGACAAAGGCACCTTGGCTGCCATTAGGTATCAGGATGAAATCCTTGGACCCATTGTCAGACCCTATGCTGGTGCAGTGGCTCCTGGTGCATGACAATTCCTGGCCTCATGTGGTGAGAGTATGCAGGCAGTTCCTGGAGGATGAAGGAATTGATACCATTGACTGGCCTCCACACTTTCCTGACCTAAATCCAATAGAACACCTTTGGGACATTATGTTTTGGTCCATCCAATGCCACCAGGTTGCACCTGAGACTGTCCAGGAGCTCAGTAATGCCCTGGTCGAGATCTGGGAGGAGATCTCCCACAACACCATCTGTCGTCTCATTAGGAGCATGCACCGATGTTGTCAGGCATGTATACAAGAACACAGGGGCCATACAAACTACTGCGTACAATTTTGAGTTGCTGCAATTAAATTTTGGCAAAATGCACTTGCCTGCCACATAATTTTTTCACTTTGATTTTTGGGTCATCTTTGAATTCAGGGCTCTTTAGGTTGATCATTTTCATTTCCATGAAACGGTGTGGCATCCTTTCGTTCCTAAGACATTACCCAGTCTATATCAGTATAGATATCCAGGAGGATTTCTTTTTCCCATTGAGATCTGATGTGTTTTCAAAGTGTTCCTTTAATTTTTTTGAACAGTTTACATATATATATATATATATATATATATATATTGTTTGTTTTTTGTTAAATAAACATTACACTGCTTGATCAAACAAGTAATAACCTTCATTTACTTCAAATCAATTCAGAGAAAACAAAGGAAAAGTAGAAATATAAAGGGGGAAAAAGCAAAAAAAGATTAAATCTTACCTAAAAAAAAGAAACCAAAAAGAGAGACTCACCAAAAAAAAAAAAAACAAACCTTTTAATGTAATAGAACAAATAGTATAAGAGAGTCAATTCCAAGCCCAACATGCATATTTGAAAATATTAGATAATTCTTCCCATGTTTTTAAAGAGCTCTGGACATATCCTCAAAGAAATTTTTTTTTAATCTGAGATAATATAGAATGTCCCTTACCCTCTGAGTTATAGAAAGTGGTTTGGGGTTCTTTCATTTGAACGTGGAAGTCTGCATGCTAGTAGAATGATACAGGTTATTAATGTTTGTCCCTATGCACTTTTATGCCATCCTAGAGTACACCAATGGATCATCATTATTGGATATGGGGTGATTTTGACAATCAAGGCTGCCTTAGAAGGGTGTAAAGATTTTGTTCAAAATGTATTCCCAGAGCATACTGCCTAGTGATAGAGGAGACAGATGGCAATGCTTGCAGGTGCACTTTATAAAACTTTAAATGAGATGTATGTGATAGATGAAAGATTTTAATGGAATACTTGGCATTTTTACAACTAGAGTGTATTCTGTGTAGGAATACTAGTACTACTTTTCTAAGATGCTGATTTCCCTAGTGTCACTGAAGAATAGATTCTTACAAAAAATGAGAATCATTTGAAAAGTAACAGATACTCTAAACATCTTCTATTCATTTTTAGCATCGATAGCATATCTTGATGCACTTAAGAAGGATCCGGAAAAAAGTGGAAGGCCTTGTTCTGAAGAAAAACAACTTTTTTTAAATCGGAATAAAATGGAAAAACATTTTGACTTTTAAATTGTGTTACGTATTGTCTTTGTCAGGCAGAACCTGCTTGCAAATACAGCTAGTCTTTATTTACACTTAATCTTAAAACATTCAGCACACCATGCTTGCATTTTGTCAACATCCACCACCATCATTACAGAAAGGACTTTGCCAAGTGTAAGGCATGAATTCAGTCAGCCCACAGTTTTGTGGTCTTTTGCTGCAGAAATCCAATGTTAGTTGTAGGAAGAAGTAATCCGTGGGGAAGAAGATCTCCTTGTGTGGTTATGCTGCAGCAAATGCCACTGCACTTTTGGTCAAATTCGGAAATACTTGACAGTGTGTACAATAAGTATACCATTAGAACATATTTTTAGTGTTGCTTCTGATACTCTTACTCTTTTCTTCCCTTTCTTTAATTACCATTGTGTGTTTTTGGCATTGTTTTTTGACAAAAATTATTTTTTTATATATCAAGCTAATCGTTGTGGTCAATGACTATTACTTATATATTATATAATATATATTAATAATATTAATAATATTAATATTACTTATATATTATATAAGCTTACTGTCCGTTTAACACATTTGTTGTATGGTTTCTACATACATTTTTAAAATGTCTTAGCAATTATTTTATTTCCTCTACCTCTGTCCCACCATTCCTCAATGATGAAACTGATTTTTATACAGCATTAAACCTAACTGTTTACAGGCTATCATCAGTGGGTGTTGCGATATTACATTGTATCTCAGCCAGGCACGTTGCTAAGGTATTAGTTCTCGTTGTTCTAAAGTAGGTGCAAGTAGTTTTATGAACACACAGATCCAGTTAATGAGAAATGTTGTGTGGGTGTCATGATCAGATTCATTTTGCCTGGCACTCCCTATGGCTTATTTTGCTGAGCTTCAGTGAATGAATTTTGTAACATTTAACCAATTTTTGTATTTCTTGAGAGTACATTTTGTATCACTATAGGGCTCGTGTCTGCATGGCAGAATATATTTTTATTGAATGTTTAAGCACTAGCCAAGTCTATTGGGTAAAAATGAAGGTTGATTTAAATATCTGGATTGCATGGGCTAGCATAAAAATAATAGCTGACATATCTTAATTCTCTACTCAAGTATAACTAATTCTTGGTAAAGGATCAAATGTAATTTTGGTCACTGAGTGCAAGTGAAAAATAATAAAATGTAGTCTAAGTTATTTAACAGTTAAACATTAACGTTTTAAGAAGTAAAGCTACATTGAGCACTACTGGAGTAGTTTCGGGTAAACTACATTTTAAAGACGGTGTAACACAACAGGTAAGTAGTACTAACAGCAGCTAAAATGTATATGGATCATCTCTCGGTAGTAGATCCCTTTTGAAAGGCACTACACGACGGCTGTGGTATAGAAATTACATTTTCTATGTGAACGTCCAAATTTCTGCCTCTGGTAATGTGCCTTACTGGCATTACCAGCAATTAAAGAAAATTAGTTTTGTGTCCTCTGCAGTGTTAAGAGAGAAAGGCTTTGGTTTGGGATAAAAGGAAAAAAGGTCTAAAGAAAGGAAAGTTGCCTTTTTCTTTTATATAGTGTAGAGAGATGTCTTCGTTGACGATATGAGTGCCTTTTGGGGACAGTCGCAGTGGGTCTTGTGTAGACTGGTGAGACATCCCAGATGGCACTGTTGGTCCTCCACTCCTGCGCGTGTCTTCATAATCCGAACTGACGACCTCATAATCGAATACGTGCAAAAGAAAGTGCGAAGCGCCTTAATATTAGTTTGCCGCGGTGTAGAAAAGGGATCCCGTGTTTGCACTTGTCTGGGCTATATCTCAGGGGGAGGATGAAAAAAATTAAGAGTGCTTGACTTAAGGCAGAAGCGCAGTTAGCGTCTCAAAGGCCGGCACAGCTATGCGCACGCGCCGGCTGCTCGAGTTTTGTGGGGCAGGAGATGGCACTTTTTGCAGACACGTTCACGTGATCAAAAGTCTCAGCGCTCTTTGGAGGTCATTCTCTCTCTCTCTCTCTCTCTCTATATATATCTATATATATATATATATATATATATATATATATATATATATATATATATATAGCAAAAAATACCAGCGATTACATGGAGAAGTAATCAAAAAGAAACATTTTAATAATGTAACATGATTGTCATTGTCATGAGTGTTGCTGTCCATATATATATATATTCGCATAAACATATATATATATATATATATACACATTTATACAGTATATATACATATACATCCACATATAATATATATATGTATATGTGCACAAAACCACGCTTTTATCAAGGTTTCCGTCGGGTAGTCTTTTGAAATGAAATTTTCCTCCAATCAGTTGTAGCAGCGTGCTTTCTTCCGACTGTTACATTTTTGTAGCTCTGATGTGTACATCAATGTAATCGGTGTACCAGGAAATCATGCATTGAGAGAAGTTCCCTTTGCTTGGAATGCAAAGTGTGATTAAATGCGTTATTTTTTAACGCGTTATGGAGCACATGCATCGAAGCTTCTCAGCTGTGCTTGTGCTAAGAAAAGGAAACATTTTAAAAATAACGTAACACGATTGTCAATGTAACCTTTTGTAAGTAGTGCCTGGAGGATTCAGAGTGTGGAAAAACTGTAGAGACAGCGTGTGTATTAACTTGGGGATTTTTCTTTGAGTATTTGGTGGCAGCATCACAAAATTGGTTCCTGAAGACTGCGTTGGCTGCGGAGCTCAGCTCAGAGCAAAATGAGGTGAATGGGAGGGGAGATGATGACGTGACTCTCACACCCGCCTTAACTATCAATCCGATCAGAATTTGCATAAGCACAGCCCTTCACCAGTAATTTTAACTTAGTTACAAAGTGATCAAAACTCTCGTTTATATCCTGCGTCCTCTCATTAAACTTGTATCCCACATTAGCCGTGGGCATGACAAACGCCAGCGGCAGCCTGTCTATGAACTTAATTTAAACTTTAGGTTTACACCGTGCTTTGTTTCCAAAGTAGCTGTACTCATGAATATGGTTGTATGTGTGACTCGGTCGCTTCTTATTGTTTCGCTGCCTTCTCAATTGTATAATGCTTGTTTTCTTCAGCACTTTTTGGAGCTCTTCCTTGTTTTCTATGTATTGCGTTGACAGTCAGTTCACATGATTACGTGGGAGGCGTGATGATGTCACACAACTCCGCCCCCCACGGCCATCGAGCTCAACTCCATTACATTATATGGCGAAAAATAGGTTCCAGTTATGACCATTACACGTAGAATTTCGAAATGAAACCTGCCCAACTTTTGTAAGTAAGCTGTAAGGAATGAGCCTGCCAAAATTCAGCCTTCTACCTACACGGGACGTTGGAGAATTAGTGATGAGTCAGTGAGGGCTTTGCCTTTTATTAGTGCAACCGGATTTAAATTTATCTATACTATGTTTAGAATGATGAGTGGTTGCATATAGTGATGGTGACTATTCCATTTAAATTTTTCCAAGAAAACCTCATAAACATACAGGTTTAACACTAGAATTCCTGCAGCCTACGAAAAAACTTGGGCTCACCTCAAGTCCCATCGCACTTCTTCATCGGCGTGTTTTGTTTTGTAAATGTTTTGATAAGCGCAAGCAGCCTGCTATCCCATCCCCCCCACCTCTGCAGAAAGGGCAAGAAGCTCTCTCAGCTCAAGCTTTGTTTATCTGGGAGTGAGGTACCTGGAGCTGTATAGGGTAAATAATCAATCGTTATTTGGAACACATGGATTTCATGTGTGTTCTGTATTTACAAAGATCTACATTATGTAAGTGTAGGGTGATGGGAAATGCAAGAAATGTTGAACACATACCTAAAAGACAAAATTGTTCATGTTTTATTACTAAAGACAATATTTTTAAATGAAGTGTATAATGTTAAGACTTAAGACTCAAGTAAGCACTTTCACAGAAGGTACAAGTATAACAAAACAAGTGCGCTTTTATTCAAGAATATAAACGAAGAAAAACAAATTGAGTTAGTGTACTTCATTGACACAACTGCTTGGGCAGTACAGCAATAAGAACTAATGACTCATAACCAACAAGTTGCTGGTTTGATCCTGGTTACTTACCAGAATTAACATTTTGAGTAGTAAACTGCCCTTATTAATATTATACAATAAAAAAGTACATTTGAAGTCTGTAACAGGCACTTTAAATGTATGGTACTTGTAAGGGTTAGCGTTTTTTTTTTTTTTTATTCAGTTTAATTCTCTCAGTCGTGTTCACACTCCTTATCTGAAACTGCTGTTTTCAAATAAAGATGTGCTATAACAGAGGTGAACTCTGAGAAACAGAAGCTCTTTTTGCAAGAAACAGCCACTCACATATAAGAACAATGCAAATGCATCACGTGTAAAGGCGAAAGATGACACTGTTTGGATGCAGCATCAGGTCAGGTGTCATCCTGCCAGTCAGTCTGCCCCACACCTGTCCTTCAATGAAACAGCATGGCTTACAGAGCTTGCTAAGGTATTGTGCGAAGTCCAGTGCATGATTTATGTTTTGTGAAGATCTTTATATAAAAAAATTGTGTTACTTATTTAAATTCAAATGTTATTTACCTTGAATTATTTACGTATCTTCCTACAGCGTAAAGTCACAATTAAACTGTGGAGCTTCTTCTATTTGATTGACACGGGCATGCTCACAATGTACATGTGTACTGAAGTGACTTTAGCTGCAGGTGGAAGCTCCTGCCACACCCTACGCAACTGTGTTTGATCTTGTTCAGGAAAAGATCCTAGCCACCCCACGGGAGAAAGACTTACTAAGACTAAGGTCATAAAGCTTTTGAAACCGTTTTTGGGCAAAGGCAGAACCGTAACAACAGTTGTGTGGAGCTTCCAACCTGTAGCTTGAGTTTTTTTGTAGACTTCAAGAATTCTACTGTTAACTTAAATCCCTGAAATAAACTGAGTGGCCCAATATAATTGCAAAAAATCAATTAAATCGCACAATAAAGATTATCTAAATATTTACCCCAGTCCTTTTCACTGCATACTCACAATGTAAGCAAAGAAGGTACTCTAACCACACAACCAAAGTACAATATTTAAATTTTTCCAGTGAGAGAATGGTTATGAGGGCTCTTTTAGTGCACCACAAGTGAATGTGAAGAGTGTAATTAATTAAATCATAGATGATGGAGGACAATATATTCCAATTTTTAATTCAAATCTTGTTGCTATGTAGATCATTTATTTTTAATTTTGCCTGTGACTGTTTCCTGCCATGCTACTCGAGTATAAAGATGATAATGATGGATTTTATGATTATTATTAGTGTTGTTTTACCTTGTGCTGGTTCTTGACAGGCTACAATTTTTTTTTGTTGACAATAGTAAGGCACCGAAAATGAGGTGCGTTTGCGTAAGAGAATGAAGGTGTTAAAAATATTGACAAATCGCCATCACAAAACAATTTCAAAATACAATCAAGTTGAAATTGTTAGCCATTAATAATCATGTTGTAATATATAATATGAGAAATGTTTTATAACTCAGTTTCGTTGTTCTTGATTTGTTATTGCCTTTGTTGTTGTCAATTTTAATTGTAGTAAATACAATATCACTTTAAGGCCAAAATTCAATATACCTGTAGTGCTTGTTATTCATGGTTTTGCTTTTAAAAATGCTTATGTGTTAACTAAGTTTGTTTTAAAAACAAACTGTAAGTACATTTTAAGAGTTTTACAGTTAGAATTGAACCCTAACCTCCATAACACAAGATAGGCATTTAACACATTGACTACTGACCATTTATTACCAATACAGTACAGTATAGGTCTGTGCACATATGATAAATAATGAAATTTATGAAAACTCATAAAAAAAATTTAAAGAAAATTTAAAGAAATCTATTACAAAACAACAGTTTTATTATAAACAATAACTGTGTCAGTACTCTGAAAATGTAAATAAATCCAATGAAGAATGTAAAGAAAATGTTAATTTATTTTCACATGCATCTTGATTGAAAGTTTGCATTTAAATGGCAAGCAAGCCTTGAAGCATGGCACTATGCAGAGTGCAGGCTTAGAAGGAACTGACTTTGAACTCAGTGGAACAAAAGGTTGTTGTGTTGCCAAATTTTACAATATAACAAAAGATTCTCTACACATAGTATTGAGACCACATTTTTACGTTATTTCCAGCAGTAGTGCTACAGGATGAAGGAAGATTTCCTTGTTAAGAACTAGGGGGCTCTGCTCCTGTTCTCTTCGCTCGCCCACCCCCAGGTTTGTTTTACCAGATTTACAATTTAAAGAGATTGTTATTTTCATGGGAATTGTTACATTTTTATTATTTTCACTTTTTCTTTAAAACTTTTGTAAAAACAATACTTGTCCTTTATTTCTGGCCCTGGGCGTGGTTGAATCTCTTTCTCGCAGGATGTATAATGCTGGGGGTCGGCTGAATGCATGCTAAGGAGATGCCATCGGATCATGTTGTCTTGCTGCTGTTGGTGAGCTGCGCGTTCTGTTTGTCGCGCTATGCGTCAATTATTTAAAAGCCTGTACAGCAGCTGTCCTTTTGCCACTTCGTGTCTCTTTCATTGCGTTGTGAAGAGGGGGTTTTGCTTTGCTTTAATGTTTTGCTTGTTGCTTGTCGTTGTTTTAAGAGCTGCGAGCATATGAAGTGTGTCTGCCAAAGGCATTCCAACAACCGCTAGGTTAGATGTCCGTGAACTTGTTTTAAATGTTGTCTCACTGCCTTGTCTCGCGGGATGTAAAATTGTCTTCTGAGACGATCACGTCTCATCTCCCTAGTCTCCCTCCCATGATTTTTTTTTTTATAATAGAGAGATATGCTCCATCTAATCTTTATAATCAGATACTTAAGAACTTAACGAGTAAAACTGTTCTGAGTGTGAATTACTCTTCTGAATGTGGAAATTTCTGTCAATGAAAATTTTGAAGTTTTGATTTACCAATAATAAGTAGGTTTGAGAATATTGCATTATATTGTATTAAACCAGTCCAGCAGCTGGAATATAGACTACATATCAAGCTTTTGTGCATTTGTCCACCAGGAGATGTACAGCTGTAACTGTAGAGTAAATATGAGAACAGAGAATTTTCATTCTTTTTATTTATTTATTGGGCCTGTTATTTCAAGTCCGGTCAGGTAGAGTTGCTTTGGTTCAGTAGCAAATTATCAATTGCATATCGATATGCTTTATAGTCTGAATTTATTGTTATGAATTTTATACATGACCTTACCCAAGGCAACATGAATCTGGACATGTGTAAACAAATACTTTTGAATTGTGTCCGCACCGGTCAAAGTTAGTAGTCCGTTGAAAATGATCATTGATGTTACATTATAAGAATCCTAGCCCTATAGAACGAATGAAGATTGCTAAAAGACCACCCAAACAAGAGCATGTTATATTCAGGGCAGATCTGTAACACATTGCATTTGTTTCACAAATATACATTAAACGTTTTTCTAACAGTTGCATTCTCATTTGATTTCTACACAATTAGTGGAAATTCTACTAGTGTTGGTGCAGATTTGCTCTGAAAACCGTGATTCTTTGCAGAATCTAGAGTTGAAAGAAAATGAAAGATGAAAAAGAAATGCGACTTCCAATTGAGAGGTACTCCATTAACTACTATACTCACTCCTCAAGCTGGTGATATAACATATTAATTGGTTATTGGTTGAAAAGATTTTTAAGTGATGCCTATCATTAGCTTTTTTTCTTTTATGACACCAATAGAAACTGCATCATGGTCTTTTCTTTCTGTGTATTATTGTTTTTTAAACCTATTTATTCATAGTTTCAGATTTAAGACATGCTAGTACTTGACTTTTCTAAAGCTGTCGTTTCTGTTCTGCACTACATTTGCATATGGTAAGCTTGCACAGTTATAGGGAATAATGTTATTTTTATGTTTTTATTATTTTTCAGTTTTGTCAGGTGGTCTAGACTCTCTAGATCAGAGCCTGGTGTACAACATTCAAGTGAAATTGCTTCAAGGGTCCTTTAAACTTTGGTGGTAAGTAAATAATTGGTTCATTTTCTTTACCTCTTCTTTATAATGCTTTTTTTCCTGTTGCACATTCTTTGTTATTAAATGTTCTCTCACCTAGAAGACTTGTGCATTTTTTTTTTATAACAAATTAAGAGTCAGGTTAATTTTGTACATATGGGATAGATAGATACTTCATTAATCCCAAGGGGAAATTCACATACTCCAGCAGTAGCATATGGATAAAGAACAATATTAAATTAAAGAGCGAGAACAATGAAGGTATAACAGACAGACAATAATGTTGTATAATATTAACGTTTACCCCACCTGGGTGGAATTGAAGAGTCGCATATTGTGGGGGAGGATCGATCTCCTCATACTGTCAGTGGAGCAGTACAGCGACAGCAGTCTGACGCTGAAGCTGCTCCTCTGTCTGGAGATGATCCTGTGCAGTGGATGCAGAGGATTTTCCATTCTTGACAGGAGCCTGCTCAGTGCCCGTCGCTCTGCCACGGATGTCAAACTGTCCAGCTCCGTGTCTACAATAGAGCCTGCCTTCCTCACCAGTTTGTCCAGGCGTGAGACATCCCTCCTCTTTATGCTGCCTCCCCAGCACATCACCACGTAGAAGAGGGTGCTCGCCACAACTGTCTGATAGAACATCTGCAGCATCTTATTGCAGATGTTGAAGGACGCCAGCCTTCTAAGGAAGTATAGTTGGCTTTGTCCTTTATTACACAGAGCATCAGCATTGGCAGTCCAGTCCAATTTATCATCCAGCTGTACTCCCAGGTATTTATAGGTCTGCACACAGTCACCTCTGATGATCACGGGGTCCATGAGGGGCCTGGGCCTCCTAAAATCCACCACCAGCTCCTTGGTTTTGTTGGTGTTCAGTTGTAAGTGGTTTGAGTCGCACCATCTAACAAAGTCCTTGATTAGGTTCCTATACTCCTCCTCCTGCCCACTCCTGATGCAGCCCACGATAGCAGTGTTGCCTGCAAACTTTTGCACGTGGCAGGATTCTAGAGTTGTATTGGAAGTCCGATGTATACAGGCTGAACAGGACCGGAGAAAGTATAGTCCCCTGCAGCGCTCCTGTGTTGCTGACCACAATGTCAGACCTGCAGTTCCTGAGACGACACATACTGAGGTCTGTCTTTAAAATAGTCCACGATCCATGCTACCGGGTATGAATATACTCCCATCTCTGTCAGCTTGTCCCTAAGGAGCAGAGGTTGGATGGTGCTGAAGGCACTAGAGAAGTCAAGAAACACAATTCTTACAGCACCACTGCCTCTGTCCAAGTGGGAGAGGGATCGGTGTAGCATGTAGATAATGGCATCCTCCGCTCCCACCTTCTACTGGTATGCGAACTGCAGAGGGTCGAGGGTGTGGCAGAGCTGTGCCCTCAGGTGGTGAAGCAGCAACCACTCCATGGTCTTCATCACATGTGACATTAGGGCAACAGGCCGGAAGTCGTTCCACTCACTAGAACGTGATGCCTTTGGGACTGGGGTGATGCAAGATGTTTTTCAAAGCCTCGGGACTCTCCCCTGTTCCAGGCTCAGGTTAAAGATGTGCTGTAAAGGACTCCCCAGCTCCCACGCGCAGGCCTTCAGCAGTCGTGGCAATACCCCATCTGGACCAGCTGCTTTTCTGGCAAAAAGTCTCCTCAGCTCTCTGCTTACCTGGGCTGCTGTAATTGTGGGTTGGGTGAAACTCTCTTCTATGCTGATATCAGCAGAAGGATGAGTGGAGGGTGCAGTACTCCGAGGTGAGAGTGGGTTAGGGTGGTCAAACCTCTTGAAGTTGTTCATTTGGTTTGCTCTCTCCACGTCTTTCTCAATGGTGGCACCCTGCTTCAAACTGCAGCCAGTGATGATCTTCATCCCATCCCACACTTCCTTCATGCTGTTATTCTGCAACTTCTGCTCCAGCTTTCTCCTGTAGTGCACCTTTGCCGCCCTGAGCTGGACTCGGAGTTCCTTCTGCACGCGCTTGAGCTCATGCTGATCACTGCCTTTAAAAGCCCTTTTCTTCTGGTTCAAAAGGCCCTTGATGTCACTTGTAATCCATGGCTTGTTGTTAGCATAGCGGCGTACTGTTCTTACTGGAATTACAATGTCCATACAGAAGTTGATGTAGTCAATAGTACAGTCAACCACCTCTTCAATGTTCTCACCATGTGACCCCTGCAGGATATCCCAATCCTTCGTTCCAAAGCAGTGTCTCAGAGCCTGCTCTGCCTAAGGGGACCACTTCCTGAATGAGCATGTGGTTGTAGGTAGTGCCCTTACTCTTGGTTTGTAGTGTGGCTGAAGGAGAACCAGGTTATGATCTGCTTTCCCAAGTGCAGGCAGTAGGGTGGTGCTGTATGCGTCTTTAACGTTTGCATACAGTACGTCAATAGTCCTATTTCCCCGGGTGTTACAATCCACATACTGGGAGAAGGCAGGTAATGTTTTGTCCAGCGTCACATGGTTAAAGTTTCCAGCGATTAGCACAAGCGCCTCAGGGTAGTGTGTTTGTAACTTAGCAACAGCGGAATGGATGATGTCACCAACTATCTCCATGTCTGCCCGAGGGGGGATGTAAACAATAACAACAATGACATGTCCAAACTCTCTGGGCAAGTAATAGGGACGCAAACTTACGGCCAACAGTTCGATGTCCCTGCAGCAAGTGGAGATTTTAACGTTTACATGTCCAGAGTTGTACCATCTTGTATTGACATAGAGAGTGACTCCTCCTCCTTTCTGCTTCCCGCAGGTACTTGCGTCTCTGTCCACTCTAACTGTGATAAACCTGGTTAGCTCCACGTTAGCATCTTGGATGTTAGTTGTTAGCCACGTTTCACTAAAATACAGCAAACTGCCTTCTCTGTTGGTCCTGACATATTTTTCACCAATTCAGCCAGTTCGTCGATCTTATTTGGTAGTGAGTTTACATTTCCCAGGATCACTGAAGGTTTGTAGTTCCACTTTCTCACTAGACGCTTGGCTTTTAGCTTCGCGCCGGCTCTGCTGCCTCGATACCGCCTTCTTACCTCGTCAGGTAAATAGGGAACCATACCGGCGTGTGATCTTCTTTTGCTTGACAGTTTCATTATGGGTATGGTTTGCTATGCACGTTAAATAGTTTTGTCTCATAAATACCCATTTACTCATTTACGATAGTTTTTCCTCCTCAAACATCTAACTTTAGCAAATGATGTATTTCACAAACAATTTAGCAAATATAATCATAGTGTCTTATTTATGAAATGGTATGTTAACTTTGTAAAATGTAATAGTTTTATGATTTTTATTTTCTTGTAAGACCTAACCTTGCAACAACTGCCTTTGTATGTGCATATATATGTATTTGTGTATATGTATACGTGTGTGTGTGTGTGTGTGTTAATGTATAGTTTTTGTTAAACTTAGGATGTACAGAATTCCTACTTTATGCATTCTCATTTTCTCCCATTTTCCAGTGTTGCACAGAGCCAGTTTCTGTAGCTGTTTATTTCTTGGTTTATTCATCCAAAATTACAGCAGAGTAGATCAAAATCTAATAAGGCTTTTCTTCTTGTGCATATTCTAGTAGTTCTACTTTGACAGTGTCATATGGTGCAAGTATAGTGCATAATACTTGATTCTAAAAGGTACCTAGTTAACACAAATTACCTGATACAATGGGGCTTTTAGTAAAGGAGCATGAACATCCTTTAAGATGAGGTGGCAGAAGCTAATTGTGAATGTTGTATTTTATTAGCAGAAAATTTAAACCAGGACTAACATGTCAGGGTCTGCTTCACTCTTGCCATGTTGTTGAAATTGGTAGGCTGGTTGGTGGCAGCCACAAGGGGACATTTGGATCTGATAAACAATGAAACAGTACAATGGAAATCTTTCAAGAAGCCAGTAAATAAAAAGGAAACCATGAATCTTAAGGTTGTTCTCTATAAACTGAAACACAAACCTGGCCCGGCCCTTAATTGTCTTTTACTTTTCTTGTAAAATGTGATAAATTTATCCATTTCAAATCACTTAATTTATTGCAGCCTGTCTCTTTCTGGTATCAGAGCATCCTGATGTATATGTGGCTAAACAACATTTACATTTACTCACTTAGCAGACACCTTTATCCAAAGTGACTTACAAAAGAGGTCAATATAATGATGTAAATGGCAGTTTGGGTGGGGGTGGCTGTTTAGGAGCATGTTTGCAAAATTGATTGTCACAAGTAAAGAGCTCTAAGCCATACAGAACATAAAACTAGTTAATCTTTTTTTAGTTTTTGAACACTTCCTAAAAACAATGCGGGAGTCAGAAGTTCAGATGAAGGTGGGCAAGTTGTTTCACCATATCAGAGCTATTTAGATTTGATGCAACACATAGGTGACATCAGAAGATGCTGTTCATTAACGTTCCTGAGTGAGCAAGAAGGGACATAGCACCTTGCGAATGAATAGGTGCATAATTGAATAATTGCACCACTGTTAAGGCTAAGCCCTTTCTATGTCAATAGTTGCCTTGTGCATATTAAATATGCAGTAACAGTATCTTGTGTACATTAGGAGTAGCTGTGAAATGCTGATAGGCCTTGATAAAAAATAATGTACATCTTGCTCTTAGTGTAGCACATGAAGCAGTCTGTGTACATTCAGAATCAAAGATTTGATTTCATACATGATCATACTGTTAGGAAGTGCTACCGATTTTTACCATGTACCCTTAATTTTAGGTGCTGCATACACACATTATGCCATTCCAGCTGTATTTTTATGCACTTATCCTTCCCACGCTAATCAAGTGAATTTATTACCAGTCACATGAGTAACAGATTTGGACATATAAGCATGATCACTCCCTCGATGTGCTATTCATACATTATGCAATTTCTGCTCTTTGAGGAGCCAATCATGTATTTAGTTCTACAGTCTATTCCCTGTTCCATGTTCCTTACAATGAATATCTTATATCACTTATTCCTATAAGCTTAGATAGCAGCACTCGCTGCCAGTCCAATGCATGGCCCAGAGAGAATGTATAGACTACACAAATGTGACCAAGCTGAGATTTTATCCCAGTCTCCTGTAAGTGTGATGCAGCAGAAATACCTGTGACATAAACCATATTTTAGTTGTCAGTTAGCTATCTTTTATTCTTATTGCTGTATTTACAAACTAATGCATATGTTTTTCTCTTGTAGAATGTATTTTTCCACAGATGCTCATTATGTCTTAACAGTGAATCTTCCATCCAATCTATATTTTTCCCCAAACTTGAATGTGTATTTTTGACAGGAATTGTTATTGTTAGCTAGTAAAATGGCAAAAAAAATGGACCATGCTAGTAAAATGGCAAATAGTTGCTGTACATGTTCAATATATTGTATTTGTAAAAGAATATTTTGCATCATATACATTGTAGCAACTTCTCATATCATTCAATCAATCAGTGGTGTGTGTGATTCATAGATAGTGGAAGGTGGTGCAAAGAATGCAAAACTACGCTCAATTTATACATTTTTTCTAAAACTGCATGTTCAGAGGATGAGCATAATCTTGTAGGAATATACATAACATTCCAGCATCAGCAATTATGAACTTGTTTTGTCATCATAGTGAATAAGGCTGCCTCATCATATACTACAAAAGTGACTGTTAGCCAGAAGTGTATTTCAGATTTTTATATTCAGAGATTCTTGTCCTATTATCTAATCAATTTAACCCACTCAGAAAAGCTTTTCATAATAGTCAATCGCATGTGTGGGAACCCTTGATCTATGCTATTCTGTTAACGATGGCTGAGAGACTGAATTTAGGATGGTAGCTTTTGATTTAAAATTCTGCCAGACAATCAAATGGACAAAATTGTTAATACTTGTAAGGTTAATGTAGGCAAATTTAAAAATAATGGCCTTGGCTTATCACTTAATAGTAAAACTTGCAAAATACCACTATTAAAAACTCTTAATGTTAAGCAGCAAAATCTGTGATGGACTGCAATCCATGAATATATAACTTGATCATGTCAACAAATGAAACAAAATATAAATCATTAATTATTGATTACTTATTGCACAGAAATATTTGATGATACAGGACTGAGAGACTTCATTCATCAAAGTCTGAAAATTCTTAGACATTGTGTTACATGGCAAGGATTTACAATATATTAAAGACACAAGTCTTCACAGTTTGAGGATATAAGAAGTTGTACCGTAGTCACATTCATATTGAACTACATTTTCTAAACTCACAATTAAAGTTAAGTGACATTTTGTGACTGATCACAAATGAGCTGTTGTCCTCATTATAGGTCGCAGTGCTTGTTTCCTAGTCTGCTTCAAAGTCATAAAAGTAGTACTTTACTTAAAGATGCATTTTTAATATAGAACAGAAATTGAATTTTTCAGTATTTTCCCCAATGCAACTGGTTATAGTCGATGTAAGCATTATATTTGGAAGTTAATCTTAGACCGCAATTAATATTACAACCCCAAACCACCTGCAGCCTAAGATGCATGCATAATTTGCCAATGAAACCTGTGTTCTTAAGATGCATTTAGCGATCCAGTTTAATTCCTGTTAATTTCAGTTTAAATATTCCTTTAATAAAGATTTTCAGATTTGAATAATGAGAGGAAGCTGTATAGGTTCATCCTGAAATCTACAGAGTTAACTTATTTCTGATTTATTAATTTAATATATTTTTGAAGGATGGGCTTGATTTATTTGTATGTAGTTAGTTGCACTCTAAGATAAGGGAATGTTGAAAGAGCGGGTGTATGAAACCAAACCAACAATGACAAACCTATAAGCCAATCTTTTATTAAACTTGGGAGTTAAAGGGAGTACTATTGGTAGTTCAACTTGCATCAGTAAAGGTAACAAAAGTCTTTCAAACACATTTATCCTGCATGTTTTGATAATTTAATGGAATTTTAATATAGCTCCAGTTCTTCACATACATTCATTTGGAGCTTAAAATATATTCCTATTGCATGAATTATAGTATGGAAAATCTTAGTATATCTAACATTTTTAATTAAGATTCCAGATCATACACCAGAAATCCTGCAGTTTTAGAACCTGCTAAGGTTAAATTGCACTATATTATATCCTTCTGTATTATTTTGATAGACTGCATTACTGATGCCCACCATAAACAAAAACCTGGCACACCACAGATGATCTTGATTCAATAAAATACTTTTTTTTTGCAGTAATTAAAGCCACTTTTCTAAAACCATATAGCATGCTTTCAAACACTATCATGATCCTTGTATATAATTTAAATAATTTATTATTGTCTTTTTTTATTCATTATAGCCATAAATTTTAATTATGGTTGAAATCTATCCGAGTTGAAATCTGAGGACTACTAGGCACTTGTCAGAGAAAGACAATTCCATTTTGGAGAAGAACAATCAACATACATTACTATATTCAGAAAATGTGTTCTAGTATTCAGAGTATTTTAAAAAAGGAAGAAAATTCCCTGGCTGCTGAGATCAAACAAATGTTGGTATAGTACTCCTTTCCCACAGAATAGAGGTATTACCACAGAGTGGCTATGTTTGTCAAATTTTTCTGTATAACCATACCTTCATTTAAAATCCTGACTATCCCTGCTGCCATGCTGATAAAGCCAAAAAAACTCTAAATTAGATATAATAAAATGTCCCCTCCACACCCTGCACCTAATTATTATTCCTGCTGCACACATTCTCTCTCCATATCAACCCACAATGCACTTAGTGCTGCTAACGCGCCTGTCAGTGCAGTACGGTATGTTATATTGGCAAGGCAAATTATTTATTCAAGAACGTTGAATTTTAGATCACGATAGAAAAAGAGTGGCAAGAGCTAATCATGAACATCGATAAAAAGAAAATGAACAAAGAATAATCCAATAAATGAAAAAGAGAAAAATATCCCATATAATATGTGAACAGAAATGCAAAAAGCAACGTTTATCGCATGTAAGTTAGAGGATAAAGTAATTCATAATATTGTTTTTGATGCGGCATTAATGTAATTTCATTTTTTATTTACTTTTTATTACATTGTATTTCGTTTTACTCTTTTACTTTTTATTGTGTTTTATTATTAATTGGTATTCAAAATAGACAGTTGTAGTAAAATACTCAAGTAACTGATTTTCTGTGTATAATAACTAAGAACCAGACCATCTTCCTCCCATACCCTGCATACTCTTCTATATCCCATCTTTTTAAATACTCTTTCTTTCTCTGAGGAGTGCCCTGACTCCCTTCAAGCGGCCGAACCACGAGATAGTGGGCGCCCAGTGACCGCCCCCAGAGATTGGCGAGCAAAGTGAGCAGAGGCTCAGCCCCCTAGTTTCACATTATTAAGTTTATTGCTTTCATGGTCTTAGAGTTATCTGGCAGAAGACAAAGCACATGCTTAAATTAATACTGCAATTACTTTGTTAGACATGTGTATACTTCTTGGAATTCAGCCATGCCAATACAGTGTTTGAGAATTCTCATTATGAAATATCTGCAGTATATTTTCTTTGTTGCACTAAATATAGGCGTCATTAGAACAAGAGGTGAAAATGCATTTAAAGCCTGTATGCTGTACATCATTCAGTGGTATAGGGTCCTTGACAAGTCTGTCCTGTACTAAAAAGAAATGGAGAAAAAAAGAGAATCTCTATAAGATTGCAGTTGTGAACTGTTTTGCTAAATTCATATTGCAAAGATAGTGTTCTAGAGTCAATTACCTTAAAAATGCATACAGTTCTTCATTAAGACAAATTGAACCCAAACAGTATTATAATCCCCTTAAGATTGTGTGTCGATAGGAGAATAAGTCAATTCCTTCATGGGACTAGAATGCATGTTTAGCTTTGTCATTTGCTTTGTTTGTGCACTGATCATTACAGGTATGGCATAAGAAATTCCTTGATTTATTTTTAGACTAGAAATTATGTACAAACCGGATTCCAAAAAAGTTGGTACACTATATACAAATTGTGAATAAAAACTGAATGCAATGATGTGGAGATGGTAAATGTCAATATTTTATTTGTAATAGAACGTAGATGACAGATCAAACGTTTAATCCGAGTAAATGTATCATTTTAAAGGAAAAATATGTTGATTCAAAATTTCACAGTGTCAACAAATCCCAAAAATAAGCAATAAGAGGCTGGAAAAAGTAAATTTGAGCATAACGAAGAGCTGGAAGACCAATAAACACTAATTAGGTCAATTGGCAACATGATTGGGTATAAAAAGAGCTTCTCAGAGTGGCAGTGTCTCTCAGAAGCCAAGTTGGGAAGAGGATCACCAATTCCCACAATGTTGCGCAGAAAGATAGTGGAGCAATATCAGAAAGGTGTTACCCAGCTTAAAAATTGCAAAGACTTTGCATCTATCATCATCAACTGTGCATAACATCATCCGAAGATTCAGAGAATCTGGAACAATCTCTGTGCGTAAGGGTCAAGACCGTAAAACCATACTGGATGCCGGTGATCTCCGGGCCCTTAAACGACACTGCACCACAAACAGGAATGCTACTGTAAACGAAATCACAGAATGGGCTCAGGAATACTTCCAGAAACCATTGTCAGTGAACACAATCCACCGTGCCATCCGCCGTTGCCAGCTGAAACTCTACAGTGCAAAGAAGAAGCCATTTCTAAGCAAGATCCACAAGCTCAGGCGTTGTCACTGGGCCAGGGATCATTTAAAATGGAGTGTGGCAAAATGGAAGACTGTTCTGTGGTCAGACGAGTCACGATTCGAAGTTCTTTTTGGAAATCTGGGACGCCATGTCATCCGGACCAAAGAGGACAAAGACAACGCTCAGTTCAGAAGCCTGCATCTCTGATGGTATGGGGTTGCATGAGTGCGTGTGGCATGGGCAGCTTGCATGTCTGGAAAGGCACCATCAATGCAGAAAAATATATTCAGGTTCTAGAACAACATATGCTCCCATCCAGACGCCATCTCTTTCAGGGAAGACCCTGCATTTTTCAACAAGATAATGCCAGACCACATTCTGCATCAATCACAACATCATGGCTGCGTAGGAGAAGGATCCGGGTACTGAAATGGCCAGTCTGCAGTCCAGATCTTTCACCTATAGAGAACATTTGGGGCATCATAGAGAGGAAGGTGCGACAAAGAAGGCCCAAGACGATTGAACAGTTAGAGGCCTGTATTAGACAAGAATGGGAGAGCATTCCTATTTCTAAACTTGAGAAACTGGTCTCCTCGGTCCCCAGACGTCTGTTGAGTGTTGTAAGAAGGGGAGATGCCACACAGTGGTGAAAATGGCCTTGTCCCAACTTTTTTGGGATTTGTTGACACCATGAAATTCTGAATCAACATATTTTTCCCTTAAAATGATACATTTTCTCAGTTTAAACTTTTGTTCCGTGATTTATGTTCTATTCTGAATAAAATATTAGAAGTTGGCACCTCAACATCATTGCATTCAGTTTTTATTCACGATTTGTATAGTGTCCCAACTTTTTTGGAATCCGGTTTGTACATAAATTACCATATAAAAGTTCTTTAATATATATAACTGTTACATGCTGGCATTCTGCTTTGGAATTTATTTTAGCTATACAGTCTCTAGTAATATGGTATCTTATTAGGCTTTGCAGTATTAGATGATGGTGATCATGACCGCACTTCACTTAGAAAGTGAGGAGCCACTTAAACCACCAGTATGTGCAGAATCCAGCTTGCCTGAAGAAGGGGCCTGAGTTGCCTCGAAAGCTTGCATATTGTAATCTTTTTAGTTAGCCAATAAAAGGTGTCATTTTGCTTGGCTTTTCTCTATATTCTTTATTATGTAAAGCACTTTGAGCTACTGTTTGTATGAAAATGTGCTATATAAATAAATGATGTTGGTGGGAGATGGGGTAGCAGGCTGCATGTGCTGATTGCAAAAGAATTTAAGGTGGCCTGGAATTACATTTTTTTCGTTGCCTTCAGGGATTCTTGTGTTAAAAAGCCTCTACAGCATAGAATGGAATATTCTATAGAAGATGTGTGAGACTTGGCACTGTATTAAGGTGAAACTTGTCCATTGGGTGATAGAGGTGTCACTGAATAAAGTAGCATGAATGCATAATTGAGACAAAAGATTGATCTTGAGGTAGTAAATTATGTAGTGAGGTAAAACCGATACATTTATTTTAAAAATGGAATGAGAGACAGATTAGATGTATATTTACTCTGTTAGTAAGAATATGTGGGAACCAAAGAAAATTGATAAGACTTAGTGGAAACCAAGAAAAGACTAATTCTTGTAGCTAAGGATCCTTGAGACTGTGGGTGATTGAAGAGAAGGAACCTAAGTTTAACTGATGCTGACCTGAGCCAACCTATGAAATAAATGTCTTTAAATCTGTCAGTCATTGAATAATTATAACATGTTTTAAAGTCGACAAAAAGTTCATTAATTTTGAATAATCAAAATACTGTATGTAACTAATGCCTAAAATGAAAAATGTTTAAAGATGACTTCTCTTTCACTCCTTCATTGTTTGTTTTTTGTATGTTGTATGCTTGATATTAACAAAGATACAGTAAATGTTTGGACAGCTGTGATTTAGTGTTGATTTAGTCTTAGTGAAGCAAATCTTCACGATATACTCAGGCTGGATATAAGCCCATGCTGCTTGAGAAAGAATGCCAGCTTGTAATTAATCATTTTCTTGCTGTGTTGCTAGCCACTTCTCCCTAGTATCCAACTATCAGATGAGAGAGCTATATTTTAAAATCTGAGGCTATGCTAAATCATTTGCACACCCTTGCTACAGCTGACTGGCTTGAGCATTGGTAAATGTTGAAACAATGTGGCAGTTTTTGGAGAGATATGAATCAGCAGTGGCAAGGAATGTGAAGTTATAGGTTCCTGAGAGCTACAGTGGGGGAGTAAACACACTAGATCTAAGCATCTATATATACAATTCTTTTCTTGTTCGAAACGGAAATTGCGTATGACTGCGCGAAACAGAAATTGCGTATGACCGTGCAAAACAGAAATTGCGTATGACCTCAGAACATATTATAATACAGGAACTATTATATTTTTATATCGTCTTTACTAATTGTTATTTGTGTGAGAGTTATTTTACTGATTTTGAAAAGAAGTAAACAAAAACTCGCTCTATCCCACAGAAGTGCGCCCCGCGTCGCCCTCTCCCAGCCCTCCTCTCTGGACTCCCGCTGAGCTGTCTGCCGCCTGGCGCATTCGGACAGAGAAGTTTTGTTTTATTTGTCCAAGTGACTGTCACGGAAACTGCCACATTGTAACTTTTTTTTTTAATTGGCAGTACTTGATAGAAGAGATGAAGAAAACAGCTTTGCGTCTTTCTGCTTTTTAACTGCGCCGAGCTGTAAACAATGCCTTCAGTGGAACGGGGTTCGTGATAACAAAGTGGACACTGGGAGGTGCGGAATGTCGGGCTGCTCCGCCGGGTCAACACCTTCGCAGTTTCGGGCAGCGTCCTCTCTTCTTGCATTGTTTGTGACACTTCATGTGTCCCGTCGGCTCCTTGGACAGTGGAAATCTTGGCGAATGAGTGTAATCGGCGCTATCGAAGCATGACTCTCTTGGTAAATTACGGTGCACGGCTACTTACTGTCCCTTAAGGTGAGTTCGGGGTCACTAAAACCCCGCAAAATTCAAGGTTGCTTTTGTGATGAATTCCTTTAAGAAGATGGAGGGTTTACATCTAAAAAGATGCACGTACCTCTTCAAGTAAAGTATTGGACTTGGGAATTGTTTGGACCTTCTGTCCGTTAAGCACGGAAGGGCAGCGTCCACATTTCTCAGAATAATTTTTCTCTTAAATCACAGGCACGTAGTGCAAGGTTGTCGAGCAGGTAGTTTACCCGATACCACTGCAGTAGTACTCAGTGTATCTTCACTTCTTAAATGTTAATGTTTTATTGTTTTAATAATTTATACTCTTCTTATATATCATTCAAATTCTCTTATGGAAATGTTTTTTACTGTTTAATAATTTATACGCTTCTTATATGATATTCAAATTCTTTTATCAAAATGTTTTACTACTTAATAACTTATTTTATAAATACTACATTTTTATTTTTTTTCCCTTGCACTCAGTGAGTGAAGCCACTGGGTAATCAGCTAGTATTTAATAAAGTATTTATCTGGTGTTAATGTGGTGCTTAGAAGTACGCAGAGTAGAAGAAGCTGCAAGTACAGTAATGAATCTCTCCTGCTGTCTTTTTTTTAAACTCTATAACAAAAGAGATGAGTTTAATGACATGTTCCTTTTTCGAACACAGCAAGTTGTACCCGCTTTATACAAATGTTAACGCCTTCAAATGAACACGTGGACAGGTCTCACTATCTTACTGCTACCTATAACCCCACTATTTATTACAGTAGTTCCCCACTATCTAAGCCAGAAATTCTTATGTGTGTTTAGGGGATTATTGTTTTATTATTTATATATTTCTCTTTCTTTCCTTCTGGCCTCTGTAAAGTTATTTCCCTATGGGGACAAGTAAAGTACATTTATCTATCTATAGAAGATACATATTCCAATAATATGAATATATCATTGAAAATTTTAGAATGGCATAAAGTACCTGTGTCTATGAAAGCAAATACATTGCAAGTATTAGTTCTCTTAGGAGAGAATTCATAATTCTGCAGAAGCGAGACAAACAGAAATGAAACTTGAAAGGTTTTTAATCAAACTACATTTTGAAAATCCTAGCATATTTTGGTTTGTGTTTTACATCAAAGGCATCTTCTTCAATAAGTCTCCTCTCCCTGTTGAGAGTATTTTTGGGAAGATCTTTATTAATGCTTTTGCAGATACCTGCCATAAACCTGAATCATATGAAAATGGTAGCTTCCTTTCAAAAAAGAAAATTTATTGAATTAATAATTCAATAATTAATTTATGTGGTTCTGCTGCACAAATGTTGCCGCACACACCAGAGGTAATCCCCATTCCCTCATGTCACCAGCCTCATTTTCATTTGCATCAGTAAGTTTTATAAATGGCTACAATGACCTGCTGAATTGAGATTAATTTTCCCTAAGTATTAGAGCAAGCAGTTTTAAGAATGACACTGTGTTGGTTGGACGTGCAAGTAAAGAATTTCACAGTACTTGGTACACATAACAATACTACTAACTTAGCAAAACTTACACTAATGTGATTTAAATGTCTGTACGCTGCAGGAGTTCAGTGCAAAAATCCTAGTGCTTTTTAGAATTGCTTAGCAAATCTATTCTGTTTAAGCATTTCCCTTACACTTACATTATATATAGTCAATATATGTGTGAGGCTGCATTTTGGAGCACACAGCTTTTTCAGCTAGTGGAAAAAAGTGGGTTTTTTTTGGGAGATTAAGTCAGTCCCACATAGACAACTATTGGAGAAATTGCCTTTGAGAATCAGTGTCATTTCCCAGGAAACAGCTGTCTCCAAACCTTCAGCAAATTATAAACATTCAGTTAACCTTTTATATATGGATATCCAAATATAGTCTGAACCTTACATTTGTACCACTGTTTACTGTAGCTGATTACATATCTCAGCAAATCTGCTAAAAAGGGTATATTTGATCATTTGTTTTATTTTATTGTCACTTCTTTGCAGTTTATTTGAACCTTGCATCAGATGTGTATCCTGGATGTAAGACCGCTGACAGTAGATCTGGAAATTACCAATTGTCCTTTGCTCTCTCCTACCATTGTCTAGTCTCCTACTCCACACCTACTGAGCACCAAAAGGGTATCCATGTGAAACTGTTTGCCTGGCGCCTTAGGGATATGATGAATAAATAAAAGCAACATAATGTAATGCATAAGGTTTAACAATTTTAACCTTATTTATGATTTATCTGTATTACAGCAATAATGCTTTATGTAGCCTTGATCCCCGCAGATAGGTTTATGCATCTATATGATGTCCCTTCTTTTAGTTGTGAAGATGTTGTCTAACAGAAAGAAGCATTGCCACCTTTATTTTACACCACAGAAAAACCATTATATTTAATGCACATGTAAGTTTTATATAATTGTAGTAAGTGATTTGTAGTTCCTATTTGAAATACTCTGCACATCAAACAGCGTGACTGTTCAAGGTACAAAAGATATCTTTTTTTTTTTTTCAATTCTGTTGTTTGTGAAACTGAAATAATGAAATTTTGAGTGATGAGGATAAGCTTTATCTCTTTATTTGATCAAATACAAAAAGGTTTGAAGGTAAGTGATTCACAAATGGCTTATCAATCCCAGGCAATCTATCAAACTGTTGCAGTCGTCTGTTACAGTTTGACTTCATCTTTAGCATACATATTTCCAAAAACTATTCAAACTAAAGTAGAAATTAATAATGAATAATTATTTTATATTAATATAGTGCTTTTCTCACTACTCAAAGTGCTTCACATAGTGATTGGGGATCCCAGCTTGGAGACAGCCACAACTTGGATTAGGAGTTGAGGAAATATGCTTCTGTTTTAATTACAAATCGTCTTTTCAGGAGAGGGCTGGAATTCTCGAAGTATAAGGATATGCTTCTGTTTGATTACATGTGGAAAGTGATGTTTTCCTCAAAGAGAACAATAATAATAATTCCTTGCATTTATATAGCGCTTTTCTTACTACTCAGAGCTCTTTACATAGTCGATGGGGATCCTCTTCGTCCACCACTAATGTGCAGCATCCACCTGTATGATGCAACAGCTGCCATTTTGCACCAGTACATTCACCACACAGTAGCTGTTAGGTGGTGAAGAGGTGAGAGATAGTTAGCCAATTAGAGACACAGAATGGTTGGGGAACCAGAAAGGCTATGCTGTGTTAGGCAATGTAGCCAGAACACCGGGATACACCCTACTCTTTATGAAGGATGCCCAGGGATATTTTATGATCACAGAGAGTCAGGATCTCACTTTTATGTCTCATTCGAAGGACTGCACCATGTTTACAGCACAGTGTCCCTGTTACTGCATTTGGGGTCCACATTCATAGCATAGATTGTATGTCAGTAAGTCCACTTTAATAAAAATGTGTCTGTGTATCTCAGTTTCTGTCTGCTTGCTATGTCTGTCATTCCAACAGATGGTACATGACAAAAAAAAGTATTACTACAGATGTTTGGGATGCTCCATCTTTTATCTCAAAGCACAAGGTGATCATCTGATGCTCTTAGCTCTCTGATCCTGTGTCCTACTTGTGTTTTAGAATGGCGGAGGAGCAATATATAGTGTTGGCATTAGAAATAAACTTGATCCGTTCGGTTTAAATTCAAGTCGGACGTAAAGAATTTAGGTGTAACTTTTGACTCTGACCTAAATTTTAAATCGCATATTAATTCGGATTACTAGGACTGCATTTTTTCACTTAAGGAATATAGCTAAAGTTAGACCTCCCATAACTTTAGAAGACACTAAAAAATGAGTTCACACTTTAGTTTTCAGTCGACTAGATTACTGTAATGCATTCCTTATAGGACTACCTAAGAAGGACATCAATTGGTTACAGTTAGTGCAGAATGTAGCAGCAAGAATCATAACTACAAAAAGAAAATCTGAGCACATCTCGCCAGTAGAAGCGTTTGTTACATTGGTTAATTGTGTCACTTAGAATTGTTTTCAAAATACTACTAATGGTTTACAAAGCCGTAAATAATCTCGCTCTGATCTATATTTTGGAATTCCTGTCCTCTTACACTCCATGTCATAACCTCATATCTTCAAAAGAAGGTCTGCTTATAATTCCAAGAGCCAATCTGAAAAGAAGTGATGAGGCGGCTTTTTGCTGTTATGCAGCTAAAACTTAGAAAATTGTACCAATAGACATTTGCCAGGGTAATACAGTAGGAACAATTTTAAAAGGGGGAAAGCATTTTAAAATGGCTGTTTTGTGGTTACATTTCAGTTGCATCCCTATTAGTCTATATGAGAATTGAAGTATTTTCCCCTGGGTTCTGCCACCCTTCTAATCTGTACTATTCTCTGCTGTCTTTTCCGGTTCTTCTGTGGTGGTTATCTGCGGCACCACCACCTGATCAAGGTACCATGCTGCCATCTTTGTTTATGGATTCAATGGCGCGGGTGCCACAGATGTCCTCAGGACCATCATCATCTTCAATTTCTTCCATGTGAAGCCTGAAAACCATAAGGACTGATTTAGAACATCTATGTTAGCTAGAATGCCACTGCCACTGGGCAGTCTTTTTGCCTTGGAACCCCTTTAGATTTTTTTTTTCTCTCACCCATCTTCCTGGCCATTTGACTGTACCTTTTTATTTCTTACATACTGTATAATATTTCCTAATCTTATTTATGTTTTATATTAACTTTTCTTTTATTTCCTTTTGTAAAGAACTTTAAGCTTCATTGTTGACAGACACTTAACCTTTTATTGAGATGGATGTTTGTTGTGTGCCATCTGTTGTAATGACAAATGCAATGCATTTTATTACTACATATTACAAAATACATTCCAATAGATGATGCTCTGCAAAAGTTAACGCTGAGGCCTATATTGATTTCTTAGATTGCAGCCTATCTTAGATGGGCAGCACAGCAAATACACAACATAAATATCTAACATTATAAACATTTAGTTTGTGAAAGAAAAATATTTGGCAGTTTTACAGTAAATGCCCCAACATTTCAACAAATACAACTAAAGAATGTGTAGACAGGACTGAACACCCAGTGGCCTACTGCATCATTTATGGGACATTATCTCTGGCAGCATCATTAAACTGACATTTGGATCCACTTTCAGTATTAGTTCACTTCTTGTTGATGAACTAACTAGTGACTATAGCAGCAGAAAGGCACACATGAATGTTTACTGCCTGATTTTAACAAAATGGCACCAGACTGATTCTTTATGCTACATGATATTATGATACAACATGATTTTGTCAATACAAAAAAAACATACATATACATGTACAAAAAATACATATACATGCATACGTATTATAATATGTATAATGTGTTAGACCTTGGTAAGTTGATCTCCTAATTTTTAAATTAAATTAACTATGTACTTAGTCAAAAGGAGTCTAATATCAAAAGCTCAAAATAAGTAGCATCTGTAATACAAGCATGGGAGACCTTTGTGAAATAATGCAGCACAAATTCATTGTAAGAGAAAGCAACATAGACAAAAGGATTTGGAACATTTTGACATCATACAAGAGGAAGTGATAGTGGTTTCAGTGTAGTTTGGCAGTTTTCCCTGGCTGGTGGCTGAATGTAACCAGTGAGTACATTGGGGTTTCCTTATTACATTGTTGATAAATGCGATGATTGTGAAGAGAACCATGTTAAATGTCAATTCCGTAGGATAATTTTTCCTTTTTTAGTAAGGAAAATAGGCATTTGTTTAAAAAGAAATTATAAAACATAGCAACAGAGCCCACAATACCATTACTTCAAGCTGTAACAGTAGTCAGTAAAATTCAGGAGAAAGTGAGTGTTTCTACAGATCTTTATTGGGCATGAAACCAGTTTGAAAGGATTTGGATTTTTTTTTATGGGTTCTGGTTTTCACAAAACACCAGGGAAATCATGGTTACTGACAGTTTTCTGACTTTTTTGCTCTTCTGTTTTTTGTTTCCGGTAGCATATGTCTTACAATGGGTATAGAAAAGAATCAACCGCCTTAAAAATATTCACATTTTGTTGTTTTACAGCTTGAATTGAAATAATTAAGAAACAAAAGTGTTCCATCTGTATTTGGTCAAAGCAACGTAACCGCCAAGTGAAAGATCTAATAGCAACAGTTCAGACAAAAAAAAAAAAAACAACTGAGATGGTTAAAGGATCACACCCCTCCAAAAAATGTTTGTAAATTCAATCAGGTGTAACTAATCACTTTCTACATTGCACACCAATCTGACTTTGTTCCATCCGTGATCAACTGTAATAATTCTGATTGGTTCAGCATAAAAACAGCTATTCCTAGAGCATTCCACTGCTTGAAAGTGCAACTGAAAGCAAACAATCAACTATGGGTGGCAAGGCACTGTCAAAAGATCTCGGGAATAAAGTTGTTGACCAGGTACAGGGTAGGAGATGGATATAAAAAAATCAAAGGCTTATTAGTCCCAAGAAGCACAGTAAAGTCCATAAGCAAGAAGTAGAAAGTGTTTGGTGTTACTAGGACCCTTTCCAGATCAGACTGTCCCGCAAAAGTAGATGGAAGAGCTAGAAGGAAATTAGTCAAAGAGGCTACCAAGAGGCCTATGGCAACTTTGAAGCAGTTACAAGAATTTTTTGGCAAAGAAGTGGTCATTGTGTGCATGTGACAACAATATCACAAATGTGGTTTGTAAGGGAGGGTTGCAAAAAAAAAAGCTACTCCTCAAGAAAGGACACATTAAATCTTGCTTGAGCTGAATCAAAACACAACCTTGAAGATACTGATGCCAAATGGGGGGGAAAAAAGTGGTCAGATGAGACCAAAATCAAACTGTTTAGCATCAACACCAAATGGTATATCAGGTGGAAAGCCAATACAGCTTACCATCCAAAGAACACCATACCAACAGTAAATCATGGAGGTGGTAACATCCTGTTGTGAGGCGTTTCTCTGCAGCAGAGCTTCGGGCATTTGTCAAGATGGAAGGAAAAATGGATGGGGTAAAATATCCTCAAATTCTTGAGGAAATCCTGCTACCCTATGCCAGAAAATAGTCAATAAAAATAACCCAAAGTACACAGCAAATTTGACCACACAGTGGCTGAAGTAGAAACCGGTGAATGTCCTTGCATGATCTAGTTATAGCCCAGGCTTAAACCCTATTGAAAATCAGTGGAATGCCTTGACGATTGCAGTCCACCAACAGTCACCATTCAATTTGACTGAGTTTGGGTAGTCCTGTAAAAAAACAGTGGGCAAATATTGCACGGTCTACATGAGCAAAGTTGGTAGAGAAGTATCTCAATAGACTCATGATATAATGAAAACAAAAGGTGGTCCCGCAAAGTACTGACACTTTCCTTTCATCGTCTCAGTGATTGTTTTTATTTATTTGCTGTTGCTATTGTATCATTCACTTGGCTGAAACAGGTTGCATTGAGTAAATACAGCTACATACATTTCTTGTTTGTGTCTTCATTTCAGGCTGCAAATCAACAAAATGTGATTATTTTGAAGGGAGGGATTCTTTTTCTATACCCACTGTATGTGAAGCTCTGTTGGGTAAGGCGCTTGTGCTGCACTATTGCACTTACAAAAAACAGCTATAGAGTAGACATTAAAGAAACCCACACTATAAAAGACTAGGCTAGAAGGTATCTTCTCTGACGTGAACCACTAGAATCCTTGTATTGTCAAAACATATTTACAATAATTATGCATCACTGTGGCCTACACACATTTTGTTTATGGAGAGATGGCCTAAAGAGTAGCACTTCAGTCATGAATAGTACTGAGCAGCTAATAAAAATTAAGTGTTTCTCGTGGAAAGTTTTAATAGCAACAGATGTAAACATATTGAAAAAGTCCACACTTTTTATTTTATAGTTTAAACCATTATAAAGCCATCATCCTCAATTTCTTAAAATTAATTATACATGCACATTGGTGAGTAGGCAATAGGTGTTATACTGGGGAGGAAAAATTGAGGTGGTTTGTGTATGTGGAGAGAGAGGCTGAAGAAAAGTGGGTGAAGAGGTGTACTGAGATAAGGAGATTGAGGTTGTTAGACTAAAGAAGATAAAGTTGATGGCCGTATCAGATGATGTGAAAGGAATGGGTCTCATTCCAAAGAATGCCTGTGACAATGGAGAGTGGAGGATAAAGGTTTTGAGGGCAACCCAGAAAATGTCACTTAAACAGCATACTTTACATCTACAGTATGTAAAATAAGTGTACAAAACATTTAAGATGTTGTTTTGAAAAATAAGTAATAACAAGCAGATATAGATAATTTTCTTCCATTGCACTGCTATTGTTACAGGCTAAAAATGTCAGTATGAAATATACATGTATATCCTTGAATTTTCCACCATGCTATTTCAATTTTGTCTGAACAAAAAATGTTTGATGCCTCTTCCCCAACAGATATACAACAATGTGTATAAACAAACTGTAGAGGCATTTTGTTATTATAGAAATAACTTGCTCTCTTCTGGAATTTATAAAGTTGCAACCTATCTATGTGGTTAGTTGAAACTGGCTAGTTATGGATTAGTCAATACAGTACTTCTCTGTCAGTTCACCTTATCGATTCCAGAGGAAGTCCTTCAGCAGAAGATTTTACAGTGTAGTACTGCACAGTACAATCAATTGTAATCAAGTACATAAACTTACATTTATCACATACACAAATAAATGTAGAGTGAATTGAATGAAGTAAACAACTTAATTTCTTAAAATTTCAAAGTAAGCACATTGGGTCAGATGAGGTAAAGAAGCTGCAGAAATAGATTGGGTACAAAGGATGCTTAATGTCTCTGTGCATGTTAGCCTTTTACAGGTCTGGGGTGTGTGTGCGCATGTCTTTCTCTTCATCTAGCATGTACTCTGATACAGCAAACAAGCAGTGAGCTACAGTATCTTCGTGTATAAATTTGAGTGTGAGTTTTTTTGTATGCATAGGTCAATTTTTTTGAAGTTATCGTTGTTTCCTGAGACATCATGCTTAAATGCACTTTTTCTCAACTTTTTAACATAATATAATCAGACTCTGAACTTAACAAATTTTAACCGCATTACCAATCTTTGATTTACATGGAAGTCTAAAATGAATAACTGTTCTACTGTATATGTTACTCTGTGTGTGTATGAGCCACTTTGGCTAAGTATATTGGATGGTGGCACCATGGCCCTTCTGAACAATTTTGCATTACCTGGTACCTTCTGCAAGTAGGCAGATTTGAGTCCATTGTGTCGACATATGGCCAGTTTGCCATTTCTGTTAAAGTTTAGGAATCAGCAGTATTATTTAGCAGTGTGTACATTCAGGTTGAAATCATAACCTTAACGTGTAAGCCTGGTTTTGATAGTCTGGGTAGGATTTGGTCATTATTTAAACTGTCCAGTAAAAAAACAAAAATAGTAACTGTATAAAAATTATAAAAGTAACAGGTTTTATTGGGGGGCAAGGTGTTCCAATGGTAGCTCTGCTGCCTTGCAGTAAGGAGACCAGGTTCCGCGTCCTCCCTTTGTGGAGTTTGCATGTTCTCCTTGTCTCTGCATGGATTTTGTCCATGTGCTCTGGTTACATCCCACAGTCCAAAGACATGTAGTTTAGGTGGACTGATGATACTGAATTGGCTCGAGTGTGTATATGTGATTGTTTTCCCTGCAGTGGACTGCCGTTGGGTTTGTTCCTGCTTTTTTCCCTATGCTAGCTAGGATAAGATCCAGCACCCACCATGAACCTGCTTAGGACTGAGTGGGTTAGAAAATGACTGACTGATAGATTTTATTCTCATATTGCACTTTGTAGTCTTTGATCACCAAAACATTGCCAGGAATTATCCGAGTGATGAAGGAATCCACTCTGCCTATTGTTGACTGTCCTTTAATATGTGGCCTTGGGTCCACTGGATGTTCTGTACTATAAAGTAAAAGACCAAGACTTCATGTCCATAACACAAAATTTACAATATAAGAATGTTTTCTAGCATGGGTAACCCATCATTCACTGAGTTAAAAGCATTTGTCACGGAGAAATTTTCATTACATCCATATAAACTTGGGAAGCAGTAACTTTAAAATCTGTTCCCATCATTATACAAGCTCCTTCACAAGCCACTCAATTGAAAGTTATCACTGTATAAATTTAAACACATGTAAAAGCTTAAACAGAAAAGATAGGAATGAAAAAACTCCAGGATTATGTGAATCCCGAAGAAAAATAATACTTTCTAGTTCTATAGTTCAGTCAGGTATCTTCCTTGCAGGGTGAAATCTGATTATTATGGCACTAGCAGGAAAAGTAGCTGTGAGCTCAGGCTGCGGTGATGCTTGCACCATAAGCTGGAAGATGATGTGCTATTGCTAGAAAAAGTCACAAAGATAAATGCTGAGGTGTCAAACATGACAAACATTAGAAAAGAGTAAAATACAGTTTTTAATCAGTAGGCATGGTTCATTCATTTTATAATAGAAAAACTGAAAATTGTGTTGATTCATTTTGTTTAATTTGGCTCGATTTGTTACATAAATAGCCATTTTTTGATTCAGCTTTAGTCTCTCCAGGTCCCACTGTCCTAATACAGATAAGCCAGTCGCAGGATGATTGGTTGACAGATGGGATAATTTTTTGGTACCAAGTCAACAATTTGGACCTAGAATTAGTATTCAGCAGAAAGTCTGAAGTTGAGAAATGCTCATCAGTGGAGGTTCTGTGATGCTACACATTTATAATTCCTGTGTAAACACAGCAGTTCAAGTGGAATTTCTCCCAAGCGCCAAGATTTATAACACTCAGACTTAAGTTGGACTCTCTTGGTGTCAGTGAAGTATTCAGTGCATGTCTACGTTAATGATATTTTTGTAAGTAATCTGGGGTGTTCAAGAGGAACTTAATATTTATTTACACTAAAGTCAGATCTGTCTATCTTAAAATCTTTGCTAATCAATACTGATGCCAATCCTTTTGATGGAAGTAACATGGGATTTTTTTTTTTTAAATAACTTTTTGTAAACTGAGTCAAGAATTCCTTCTTGAGGAATTGCACATGAAATTATTATACCGAACTCTACATCATCTCCTAATATTTTAGTGATTTCATATCCTGTGCGATGTTCATATTTAAACCTAGTCAAGAACATCTGTTGTACTAATTAACAGATCTCCTGGGCCATATTCATTATTCATAATTTAATTCAGCAACCTTTTTATCTGACCTAGCTAAATAATTACGAGTACATATTGTTGAAGTGATTTTAATTTTCACATTTATGTGAGAATAACCAATGTTTTACTTGCCGTCCAAACTCTTTAATATGTTAAAGGTCTGAGTTGCTCTCAGTTATAAATTAGATCTAATCATCACTCATGGTGTTAAGATTCAGTGTAATTACTACTCCATTAAATTAAATTATTTCTCTTCACTAGTTTTGCAATTGTCCTTGCTAACACAATCACAGATAAAAACTAGAACAGTATTTAGTTAAATTCCTTTCAGTTTATTTTAGTACAAAATTTTTCCAATGAATCCAGGCTCAGAATGCTGTAATAGTTTTACATGTAAAATTCAATTACAGTCTTTAGAAAATACTAATTATATGCTACATTTCACGTAAACAATTTAAACACATAGTAACACAACGTAATTATAAACTGATTAACATGGATCCTAATATATGTACATTAGTGTTGTTGAGCTATGGTCAGTTGATAACAGAAGAGAGGAAGACAATTTCTAGTCTGCAGCATCCCTTGAGTAAATAAACCTCTTGTAAGCCCACAGTCAGCAGTAACATAAAGTCAAAAGACAAGGTAAGACGCAGTCTCATTCCTGGAGACATTGGCTATTTCATCTAGGGCATTCTGCAATATAAGTTTCTGCTGGGCAATCTAATATGATGACAGAATTATTTCTTTCATTGATTCCAAAATGTCCAGTATGATACGAAGCTGGCAAAGCTGAAACAGAAATTTTGGATTATGTGAGAAACCTGTATTTAATTCTGGTGAACGGTACATATATGATGTTTGAGAATCTTATGTTTCTCAAATATGCCTTGGATAAAGTTTAATGACTAATGATTGAAATTCTGTGGTTTTGAAGAAGCCTAATATAATTACATATTTATCCCATGTAAGTTCATAGTAGACACAAAATTTTAATACATTTTGGATCTTACCTTTGTAATTGTGGTTGTAGCTTAAAACACAAAGTTTGAAGCCCTTCTCCTTTTTGGCTCCTGACGTTTGGCACAATTGTTTGAATAATGCGACATATGTCTGGCCATGTCTTGAAGTAATCGGATGAAATACGCCATAGCTAGTTCGTTTTGATATCAGTGCTGCAAATGAAGCAGCAGGCTGATGCAGAATCTGGAAAACAGTGCATATAGCCCCTTCCCTTCAACTTTCAAGAGTTTCAGTCTGGTTTGTGCACCATTCATATTATCAAAATACGATTAACCATTATTGTCAATGACATTTTAATGTCTTCTGCTGAAGTAGATGCTATAGTTAAAATTTTACATTTAAGCGCAGTAATCCAACTCCACTAACCATATTACTCTGACAGGCTTATGAATAATTATGTACTCTTAAGACACTTGTCTTTGCATGGTTTATGTATGTACAAATCAATTCATGTCCAACATCAATTTAAGTACAGTATGTACAAAAATATGACGGTAGTACTCTGTCATTACCTTCTGACATTAGATACGGCATCTTCTCAGGGCACAATACTAGAAAAAATGTAGAAGATACTGTGTCCAACCTTGTTTCCACAATTTAAAAGGTTATGTTAAACACATGTTTGATGGGAATAATGCAGACCAACTGCATGGCTACAGCTACATTTTTTTACTCCCAAGCCCCAAACTAGTGTTTGTGAATCACCATGCACCTCATGTGTGTTTGACACTAGTTATTTACCAGGCATGTCACACTATCTAAAATAATGCCTTTTACTGTTTATTTAAAAAAAAAAGGAAATATTTCTTTCTTAGTGCTCAGGATACAGTTGGGGGTGGGGGATAGTGACTACTGCATTAAGTCATTCACAGTCTGCTAGAATTGTTGCATTTGTAATTTTCATTTAATTCATTATGCTGCTGCAAGGAAGTATGACTACTGTACTCCTCAACTCAAGTCTTTACACTGGCTTTCATTTATATTTGGGGCTAAGTTTAAAGTCCTTGCCTAACATTATTTTTTTTTTTTTTTTTACATCATAGCATTCTTATTATGTGCATTGGAGTAAAGGTCACTAAATGTTTAGCCTAATAGATACATAAGTAAGGAACAAATGCAAACTTAGAGATCTGCATTTCAGATGAATCTAAAGGTAGCAACTGCAAAAAATAATTAACATCTTTAAGTAATTTTATAAGACTATGTATATCTGAATGCAATTAAATACAGGTTTATTTTAGCAAATTCATTTATAAAGTAGAACAGCAGCTGATAAGAATGTTGCTTATAGTAAAGCTGGACAAATCCCTTGATCTCCTTAAAATTCATGGTGCTATAAATTCTTTACAATGTGGGAAAACTTCAGGTCCAGAGAGCTATCCAACAGAATGAAATAAAAGCTGTCTGCTTACATCACAAAGTTAATTTGTTACAAGTTACCTGTGCCACTGTAGCTCTCACACCCACAGAACATCAGGGATCCACCTCCATGTTTCACAGTAGAGGTTGGTTTACTTTTTGTCATGTGCCTTGTTGCATTCTCTCCAAACACAGCATTTATGTTTGTTCCAGAAGTTTTGAGGCTTGTGTAGATGCTGTTTGGCATATTGTAAGTTTGCTGTTTTGTTCCATTGGCACAGTAAAGGCCTTTTTTCTTGCAACTTGACAATGCAGCCCATTTTAGTTCAAGTACCTCCTTATTGTGCATCTTGAAACAGCAAGATCACTTGTTTGTATAGAATCCTGTATCTAAGCTGAAGTGGCTTCTAGGTTTTTCTTGGAAGCTCAACAAATGATCATGGCAGTTGTGGCTGAAATCTCGGTTGGTCTACCTGACCATGGCTTGGTAACAACAGAACCCCTAACTTTTTTTTTTTACTTTTTGTTTTAAATCAGAGTCTGAACACTACTGACAGGCATTTTTAGATCTCCGGATATTTTCTTTTTTATAACCTTTCACTGATTTATACATAACAACCTTTTCTCGCAGGTCCTTTGACAGTTCTTTTGCTTTCACATGACTTGGTATCCAGCAAAGTAAGTGCAGCTCTGCATGAACTTAAGTTGACTATTTATACACAAAACACTAATTACAGTCAAGGAGGGTAATTATTGCCCTTAATTTGAACCTGTGTGTGTGTCAACATGTGTATATATTATCAGCCGCAACATTCAGCAGTAAGTAAACTTTTGATCTGGCCCAATTTGATGATTTCAGTTATGATTTTAAAAAAGGCACACACAATTACGTGATAATAAACTGCCTCACCTGACAACACTCCCTCATTAAAAAGAAAGCTTTCCGCATGATTACTTATATTTTCCAAACCATGGCCAATATTTCACACATTCTGCCCAGATATGTAAACTTACGAGCTCAACTTGTATGTATATGCATATATATATATCTATACTAATAAAAGGCAAAAGCCCTCACTGACTGACTGACTCATCACTAATTCTCCAACTTCCTGTGTAGGTAGAAGGCTGAAATTTGGCAGGCTCATTCCTTACAGGTTACTTACAAAAGTTAAGCAGGTTTAATTTCGAAATTCTATGCATAACGGTCATAATTGAATTCTACTTACGTACCTATTTACGTCCATAGCCTGGAGCTCGGTTGCTGTGTGAGGCGGCGTTGTGTCCCCCATCACCATACCTCCCACGTAGTTGGCTGCCTGCCTATATTGTGTCCCCCATCCCCACACCTCCCACGTAATTGACTGCCTGCCCTTATAAGGCTGTCCGTCGCTCCGGTCTCTTCATTCCCTTCTTTCCTTCGCCACGGTATTCACGTCTCCCTGCTGATAACTGCAGCCTTTTTATTTAATCCACGGCTTCTCCACTTTTTTATTGTTTGTTTATTACGATTATAATTATTGTGTAGGTATTTTAGACTTAGTTTACTGTTCAGGTACCCATTTCCTTTACCGTTCCAACCATACCCAGATTAAGATGTCTATCGAGGTGATCAACATCGATCAAAGAACTGTCACTTACCGAATGGTTTCCATGCCCGTAGATGTCGTCTGCCTTTTCCATTTTCTGTGTTACATATTGCACGGCCATATCAGGCTCACTCTTGATATCCGGAGGAACATTGTGTCTTATGTATTGAATGACTGGGACAGGTTCAAGGTGTGTACTGATGACAGTACAGTAGATAATTATACTACACGGGAGCACTATAAGAGTGAAATGCTTAAGCCCTTCACCTATGCTTCTGCATGCGAGTTGATGGCTGCCGCTGAATTGTTCGGTTGTCACTTTCAAGTGTAGCGAAATGGCCAAATATTTTACATCTTTGGAGAACCGCCAATGCCTCTTAAACATCTTAGATTCACAGGTGACGATTTGAGTAGTGGACACTTTGATGTTTATGAATGTTTCAACTTTCAAAAGCTGGATGCGAAGTTATCGATGAAGCCTGTTGTATGCTTACAATGCTTGGCAGGTGCCGAATGTCACTTCAACACAAGTCCTGCAAATACTAACGTAATTGAAACAAACCATGAAACTTAAACCGATTATGACAGCAGCAGTCCAAGCTGTGAGAAAACAGTAAAAAGGAGGCGTATCAGACGTCGTGGTACATTTTCTGATGCAGCTAGATGGAAACAATTTCGTGACGCTGCCGCCAAATACTCGCAGAAAAATCCATAAGTTAATAGACAAGCTGTCGCTAAATACTCCCAGACAAATCCACAAGTTAATAGAGATGCTACCGCTACATACTCGCAGGCAATTCCACAAGTTCATAGACACGCTTCCGCTAAATATTCGCAGGTAAATCCACAAGTTAATACCGGGAATGCCTGTTATAAACATCTTAGATTCACGAGTACCGATTTGGGTAGTGAACACTTCGATGAATGAAGCCTGTTATCTTTACAACAGTTGACAAAAACAGAATGTAACTTGAACACAACACGTCCTCCAAATACGAACCTGATTGAAAGAAATCAAACCCTTGATAACAGCAACACTCATAACAGTGACAAAACAATTACATTGACAATCATGTTAGGTTATTTTTAAAATGTTTCCTTTTCTTTTTCATAACTTCTTTAACACACTACTTTTGTATGTGTATATATATATATATATATATATATATATATATATATATATATATATATATATATATATATATATATATATATATATATATATATATATATATATATATATATATATATATATATACATACTAATAAAAGGCAAAGCCCTCACTCACTGACTCATCACTAATTCTCCAACTTCCCGTGTGGGTGGAAGGCTGAAATTTGGCAGGTTCATTCCTTACAGCTTCCTTACAAAAGTTGGCCAGGTTTTATATCGAAATTCTACGCGTAATGGTCATAACTGGAAGCAGTTTTTCTCCATTTACTGTAATGGAAATGAGCTTCAACGCCGTGGGGGCGGAGTTTCGGTGCACAGATAAAAAGCAACAGTTCCAAAGAGCGCTGAACAAAAACCGAATTACACAATTGAAAAGGCAGCAAAAAATATGAAGCGTTTGATACATACAAGCATATTCATAAATCCAAAACAAAGCACACGTTGGAAAAAGTCAATGTCCCGCTAAAGGAAGACAGTGTAAAAAAAACCGTGCATGCAGTGTGTCAGGTCTCAGATAAAGAAGAAGACGAGCTGTTTATTGATGCAGTAAGAAACGAATTGATGAATGAAACCTGTCATCTTTACAACGATTGACAAACACGGAATGTAACTTGAACACAACACATCCTACAAATACGAACCTGATTGAAAGAAATGATAATCAAATCCTTGATGACAGCAACACTCATAACACTCACAAAACAAATACTGTATATTGACAGTCATGTTACGGTATTTTTAAAATGTTCCCTTTTCTTTTTCATAGCTTTTTTAACACACTACTTCTCCGCTGCGATACGCGGGTATATATATATGTGTGTGTAGGCTGTAGTGCACGTCAACTCTATCTGAATTGCGCGATCACATTTGAAAAATATATCTTTTCAAGTTCTATTTAGTCCATATGTGTCAAACTCAAGGGTCATACCACATCCGCCCGGCGTAATTATATCCGCCCATGAGATCATTTTATATACTGTATTATTGTTATTAAAGCCCGGGTATATGAAGCGCTGGTAACACAATTAACTACAGATCCCATAATGCAGCGCTTCAGCTGCCTTGCCGAACACTTACCGCGTTAATCAAGTCTACCTTATGATGCTGCAAGTTATTGCGAAGCTAGCTCACACGATGCTGAAGAGAAAAGTTGATTCTGAAAATAGAGCCTTTAAAAAACGATGGGAGGCTGAGTATATGTTTACTGAACCCGTGTGTCTCATTTGTGGAGCTAATGTGGCTGTAATTACAGAATTTAATCTAAGACGGCACTAAGAGGCAAAAC